>NW_027314185.1:0-17021 GCF_040954645.1 Diabrotica undecimpunctata | reverse complement strand
ACGCGCTATCTCAGAGTCCTGTCCATTCTGAAATTAGTTTAAAATATCTAACTGAAGCATCTTCTTCCATACTTCATTAAGCTGTTGAGCCAGAAATCGTAGTTGATTCAGAGAAGGACATTGTTTTGGAAAACCACTTTCCACTAGGCAGGGATTCATGAGATGGTGAAATAAATAAGCTGCAAGAGATGGAAGAAGACGAATTTAATGAAAAACTAGCCTCAGTTTCTCTTGGAACAAATATTACTGATAAAGTTAAAAACTCTAAAGTAGATGATGTTAAAAAAATATTGGTGAGTACGTTTTATTTTTCTATGAAGATCATGTTTATCCTCAATGTCTATGCGATCATCAATGCCATGGCAAAATCATTAAAGTTTTAAATCAAAAACCCTTCCAAGAAAGAAAATTTCCAGACGAAGATTGTACATTGTTCCAGAATGCGAATCCAAAATTGTTGTGAGATAAGTTTTAACATTTGTATTTTTTACTATTGTCATTATAATAAAGTTTGTTTATTCAAAATGTAGCAATTATCTTTACTTTTATGCTTCTTTCATAAATGTAGATAGGTTTAAATTAATAAAACTGAGCCGACGAACATTTTTTGCGTTTAATTGGTGCAAAGTTTAAAATTCTATAGAATTACTATGCACCAGTAAGCATTTCGTAGCCAAATATTATTAAAATATCAAGTGGTGCAAAATATCACTTTTCTACGATATACTTTGCACCACTAACAAAATTAGGTTGTTTGTTCTCTTAATTATGCAATATAACTAAAAATAGCTATAATAAGAGCTATATTACAACCTTTTCAATAGATATTTATAATAAAAAGTTCATATCTTCTTTTGAGTGATGTTATATCCACTCTAACAAAATAAAACTAAAAAAATTGTGCAAAGTAACCCCGTTTTACTAATCCAGGTCCATGGCGGGACTTCTTTGAAGCAGCACCAGAGACGAGACAATATACTAGATGTTAAATTTATTTTTTAATTCTGTATGAATACTTGTTTATTATCTGTGTTTTGTTTTTTATATTCTCATTATTATTGTACCATACTAAATAAATAAGTTATTTTTCCATCTCTTAGTTTTTTCTTTCTTCAAAAAGGCAATAATTTCACGTTTCGTTTACTATGATACAATTAATTTTATCATTTTTGTAAATTGCTTTAATTTTTTATTTATTTAAATGTAATTTTTTGTCTGTTTTGAACTTTTTGACCGTATTTTTTTTTTAAATTTAAGGCGACAATAAGAAATTATAAAGTGTACAATATTTTTAAAAATTGTTTTACGTTTTTGAAGTGAACTTAAACCTTGTTTTTCAACCTACCATAACGTAAGCTCGGTGATGATGCTAATTATTTATGTGGCTATCTCTACAATTAACACATTATGCAATTACACTAGGTTCTAACATTTAAATTCAAGTAATTACTTAATATGAAAACTGTTATTTTCATTCTCCGTTCATGTTCGCTTTATCGCTAACATGTAAAAACAAATTATATCTACTCGCTACAAAAACAAAATAATTAGACAGTGCATGATCCGTTTTCGATGGATTTATTCATAAGTATTTACAATGCACTAATCACATACAATGTTTCATTATTATATGTAAATAATTCAATAGAGAAAACTCGGTTTAAATAAAAAGATTTGATTCAAAACTTAGATAAAATGTGTCTATCACTAAGTTACAAGATAGCATAATTTAATATATTTTTATGTGGCAAGTCAGTAAAGTGATGCTTTGTCAAACGAGCTTGACATTATGAGTTTGGCGAACGAAGTGAGCGAAGTGAGTAACAAGCGAGTTTGATAAAGACACTTTACAAAAAAAAAAAACTGTAATTGAAGGGTCCAATGCATAAACCGATCAAGTCACATAGAGCAATAAGTTCATTAGAAGTAAAAAACATTTTTGAGGTAAAACTGTGAAATCTTGATGAATTTTGTATTTTCTGTCATTTGAAGATCATCTTGTTAACAATATTGACAACTATATTAAAAAGTTATGGGAGAAAGAATTGGACTTGAGTGGTTTATGCAAAGTATTCATCTTTTTGTGGGGAATAATAAAACAAAATAAAATTTGATATTTAAAAAATTATTGTCTAGTAATTTATTAAATGAAATAAACGAAAACATAGTTTCAACTGATATCGAAGTTTCTTTATTTTCTGGTGAGACGCTCTGATGGTAATTTCGGATTGCTTCATAAAACCATTGATCACACTGTGGCACATAATTTGTTGGCAAAGACATAACATGCTCGAATTTGTCTTTTTTAGCTTTCCATTTCAGTTTATAACTAAAGGTCATGGCTTTGTAAGGTCAGGGCCTGCCAGTTCCTCTTATCTATATATATATATATATATATATATATATATATATATATATATATATATATATATATATATATATATATATATATATATATATATATATATATATATATATATATATATATATATATAATATTCAGGGATTCTACAGTGTTCACTGCCTTCCCTCGCTCAACCGTTTCCATCTCTCTCTGTTGTCCCATTCTCCATCGTTTAGTCCTCTCTTACTCAGGGCGTCGTCTACTTCGTTCTTCCAGGATTTTCGGGGTCGTCCTCTTTTCCTCCTTCCTATGGGGCTCCATTCGGTTATTCTCTTTATCCATCTGTTGTCGCTAGTTCTTCTTACATGTCCACACCACTTTAGTCTTTTTTGTTCTATATATGTTAGTATGTCTGTTTTTATTGATGTTCTTTGCTTTATTTCGTCATTACTTCTCCTATCCATTCTTGTCGCTCTGTAGCATCTTCGCAGGCATTCCATCTCTGTTACTACTACCTTACTGCTGTTTTTATTGTTTATGATCCAATTTTCAGCCCCATATGTCATAATACTTCGCACTAATGTTTTATAAATCTGTGTTTTTGTCTTCATATTTGTGTGTCTATCCCACCATACCGAGTTAAGTTGTCGGATTGCTGTTCTTGTTTGTCCTAATCTTTGTGTAATTTCTTTCTTAGTTGTTTCCTTTTTCGTGATTATAAACCCCAAGTATTTGAATTTATCCTTTCCTTTGATTGCTACGTTGTCATCAATCTCAAGATCTTCTATGTCTTCTTCATTTGTAGGTAGGTACTCGCGAGGTTAATATCTAGGCCAACCTTGGTATATTCTTCTTGTAGTTTCTTCATCATGTAGCTGAGGTCGTCTTGATCTTGTGTAATCACTACTTAATCGTCTGCAAAGCTTAACGTATATAGGTATTCGTTCCGTACCGGTACTCCCATGCCTTCGTATTTTCTTTTCCATGTAGTCTCAAGGCTTTCTCTAAGTATATTTTGAATAGGGTTGGAGATGTGGAATAACCCTGCAGGAGCTCTTTCGTTGTGGTGAAGTCTCCTATGATTCTTATTCCCATTTTAATGGACACTTTTATTTTCTTTATACAGAGCTTTTGTAACTTGTATGAGTTCCGTCTGTATTTCTAATTTGTACATTACCTCCCATAGTTCTGACCTTGGTACAGAGTCATACGCCTTTCTCAGGTCCACAAATGCCAAATGTTTATCTCTATTTTTTGCTTTTTTCTTTTCCAACAATTGTTCCAGTGTGTATATGTGATCTATGCATGATCTTCCTGCCGTGAAGCCTGCCTGATCCTCACCGATTTTGCCGTTTATCGCTTGTTCTATCTGTATTGAACACAATAAAGTTGACGGTTTAGCTACATTTAAACTTTATTTCACTATCAGTGAAACAGAAACATATCTTGAGTCACATTAGTAACTCAAAACTTTTGTTAAAATTATTAATAAACACCTTGAATTACTCAAAAAAACAACAGTTTGATGCCAACAACAACACAATGAATTATAACTTATTTTAATGAGAACTGAAACCACTGTGCAATAACCAGTCAAGTCCAGGACATCTCCAGTTTATGCAAAGTATCAAAATGCAGGCAACACATTATACACTCTATTATTCATGTTTTTAATCCTATCGAGCTGCTTTATGCACTGGAAGATGTAGAATTTTATACTGTGTATTAAATGCTTAACTCATTTTGCCGAAAAAGTGAACTTGCCCGATTTATGCATTGGACCCTTCAATTAGAGTAGGCTATGGAATTTATACTTGTATGTCAGTCATATATTAAATTGGTTATGGTAAAATCTTGTTTGTAAATATAGTACTGAGTGAGCTCCTCAAAACAGTCCACCTGTTTTGACAAAAAAATGTTAATAAAAAAATTGTAATTCCGCAAACTTGCTCTTCCTTTTATGGAGACATGCCTCTGTTTTTTAATGTGCTTCCAATAAGTTGTTCCATCGTTTCCGTGGTCTTCCCACTGACCGAATTCCTATTGTATAACCCTCTCTAGCCGCCTTTACTACTCTATTTGTTGTTATTTTACATGTATGATAGTTCCATTGCTGTTCTCTTTCTCACTCAGTCCTTGATTTTCTCCACCTTTTATCTCCGTCGTATACCTCTACTTCTAGCTCTGCCCCATAGTGTCTATTTTTATTGACACAATTGATAGAGGAACGCTACAAGGTACTCAAGATTTATACAATGAGATAGGTAAATTTGAATACCTTGCAACTAGAAATCAAATAAAAAAGAAAAACTATGCAGAAAATAAATTCAAACAAACAGAGAAAAAAACTCGTTGTAAAATATGCAAAAATGCAAACAAAGGAAAAAGGTTCCATTCTAAAGAGAATTGGTGTTTAAAAACAGAGATAAAATTAGAAGTTGAATTGAGAATATAATTGAGGAAATAATACCATTAATTGTAAAACATAATGACGGTATTAGATTTTTGTTTCGATACAGGGCAGCAATAGTTTCTATAGATACAGCTGGAGGACTTAGTGGGTGTCGGCCAACAAAGAAGTACCTCCATATATTAATTGACCATTTACAAGGTACGTTTATATTGTAACATCTAAAAATCAAAGTGCAATGGACTTTATAAAATTGACAAAAATGGTAAGGCACAATTACTAGTGGACATAGTGTTGACAGATCAATACCCTGGAATAAACTCAAAAGGATATAAACAATTTCTTAAGCAAATAATTACAAACTTGTATTCACTGCCGTTGATGCACCATTTTATATAATGGACTGAATAAAAGAGTAAACCAATGCTCATAAACAAAGTAAGATGTAAAATAAATGAAACAGAAAACAAAGTTGCATGGACAACAGTTGCACAAAAATGTGTAGAAGCCTACATAAAACAGATTATACGATAACAAAGCTTTCTCAACAATATCTACTAGAAGGTGAAAACACAAACATACTACCTGATGAAGTAAGACTTACAATCACACAAGAAAAATTAAGTAAAGATAGAAAATTGGCATTGAAATATACATTAAAATCGCATGAATACAACAAAAGAAGATTTGATGCACATCGAAAAGACCTACAACTTAATGTTGAAGACCAAGTATACGTGGAAAATGGTAATAAATTAAAAGGTGCAAAGCTAAACGAATTGCAAACTGGACCATACACAGTTAAAAAGAAGTGGTCAAATTCAATCTACGAATTCGACACTGCCATAGAAAAGAAGAGTCAAACCTGTTCCACATCACAAAACTAACACTGTGAAGAATCCAAAAATGAACACACAAATGCCAGTCTATTGTTCACCTTAAGGGGAGAGATGTAAACAAAATCCCAATATACAATATCTGCTGTCGAGATTTTCTCAAATTTAAATTTTACCGCCTTACCGACAGAAACGCAAGATTTCCAAGCAGCTTGAGATGAGATGACAGTGACAAGGGAAAATAAACATTATAATTCATTATTGAAATTATGAACGAGAAATGATCTAACCTTATTATTTATAGCTTTAATTGTTGTTTTCTTTGTTATTTTCAAGTCTGATACCTTATATATAAGTTTGAAAATTTTGTAGCAATAAATAAAACTTTGTTATTTTCAGAGCAACTCAATTTGGTTATTAAACAATTCCTTTCCAATTCTATAGTGCTGTAATATATGTATATATATATATATATATATATATATATATATATTATATATTATATATATATATACCTATATAAACTTTTCAGCAAATACCTGATACATATTACGTAAGGCCCTCCTAATTACGTATTCACTTCACATCATAAGTATTGCTATTTAGAAGTAAATATGATCAACAATATTATTAATGGTAGGTAATAATGGTTTTGACTTATAATGTGAAATTAGTTGTTTATTCAATTTTAAAAATGAGCTACTTGAAAGTTGTTTGGGATTTCAAATTTTGTAAACTTGTTTATTGCTAAAAATGCTTCCTCTAATGTGTTCCTGTATAATTTATACTTTCATTTTTAATCAATATGGTCGATTAATGCGATTATACTACAGTGTAACGTTTGGGTTGGAAACCTCAAAATGTCTCCATTATGTAGCATTTAAGGCAAACAGGTCAATTGTTAAATTTAGTTTCGCTTTCATTTTTTTCTGTCAAAATTAAATAGACAATGGAATTTCCAAAACGGCAATATGTATCACTATTGCTCTAAAAGTTAGAAGTGTTTGATATGCAAGATTTTAAAATTCAAAAAATTAGTTGGACATTTGAAGAAATTTTTCTGTTGATTTATGTTTAATTTTTAAGAGCATAACCAAAGCATTGGTTGTTTAAAAAAAATAGTTTAAAATAAGATGCTCAAAGCGAAATATATTTACTTCTTATAATAAGCCAACCTTTATTATTTAACTTCACGTTTTTAAGTAGTTTAGTTGGAATGGCATGAATTTTGAGTACGATTTCTTTCCTTTAGTTCTTCGATATTATTAATCGAGTGGCATATACTTTTGATTTAATATATCCTCACAAAAAGAAATTCAGCGGAGTAAGATGTGGCGACCTAGCTGGCAATTCTATGAAGCCCCTACTCTCAATCGATTGATTTGGAAATATTTCGTTAAATAATTACGATCGGTTAATTACAATGGGGTGAGTTCCGTATTTTTGATAGCACAAAGCTTCATTTTGGGATGTTCGGGTTGTTATTATTTGAAAATAGACCGATTAATTCTGTTTTTATTTGCTGTTTCAACAAGTCTAATATTTTGCACTAGTGAGATTCAGTCTACGAAAATTGGGCCGATAATTTTTAGGTCAATAATTATTGCCATTACCTTTTAATTTTCTATCCGGGTCATCTTGTTTTAATTCTTGCACTAAATTCATTTTGTAAGGTTGTCATTTATGTTTTTTATGTACTTTATTATTGTAACAAATACAAATGACTTTGTAATAAGTTTAAGATAAGATTTTCTGTAATAATTTGTTGGCAAATAATATACATATGGATTGACTCGCAATCTATGTTTATTTGTAAATTTTTTGACGCGCTCAACGTCGCCCAAGATCTACCTCGACTTCTGCTGTCTTCTACCTTTTCCTGGATGGTTAGTTTTTCAAGACCATTTCTTCGAAGCACGTGTCCAAAACAGCCTATTATTTGTTCTAATATTTGTGTTCTAAGTCTTTATGTTATGTTTAGCTTGGTTCAGTATAGTTTCATTGTTCTTCGGACCACCCATAGTATTCTCAGCATTTGTTTCCAGAAATTCATCTTAAATGCATCTATAATCTTTTTATATTTCTTCACAGTAGGTCCGGCATTCCAATACATAAGTAAAAACTGAAATTACTATACTTCTTACTAGTATCATTTCAATCCTAATCCTTTTATGTTTATATTTTTCCATGTCGATAATAATAAACGAAAAAAAAATAAAGAACGGGAACATGCAAGGAAAAATGTTAAGAAGCAATTATTTTTTGTAATAAAAATTGTTATGCAACTTCAATACTAACGTTACAAGCACCTTTAATTCAAAACTAACTACTAAAATTAAAATAAAACCAACTGGAATTAAAGTCAAATTATCTAATTGAACGGACTATTGGACAAAAATTATTCTAGTAACAAGTTCTAAATGATAAATTATTAAATTGTTTAAATTGCCAGATGGAGGGTCATACACTACAACTGAATGTAAATGAAGAAAAAACAATAACTATAATTAATCCAAGATGATTTGTGATTATTTATTGATAACTGTGTGAGTACATTAAGTAAACATGGATGTAGTTTGAAAAGTTTCGAAATATAATAATATTATAATAATATATAATTTTATGGTCGTTATTACAATAGTAATAATGTTTGTGATCCTTCCTCATGCCCTACTCTTATTGTCGTCATGAATTTGCTAGCTGTACAGAATATTTTTCTAGATCTCGATTTTTCATATTTATGCATATTTTCTTTTATTGGTAGTCTTTTATGATTCCTTGTTGTCTATCATCTGGTATATCAGATTATTTTTTAGGTTTCCTGTCATATAGATAAGATCGTCTTTATCTTCCACGGTACACTTTTGGTCATCAGCGAAGAGGAATGTATAAAGTTTCTGTTTTTGACCCTGTTTCTGTTATTTCCCATGTTTCGGCGTTTCCTCACCGATTTTTGTAGGGATCTGTGAGATAGATCTTAAATAGGGTGATTGACAAACTACATCTTTGTCTCAAACTTTTCATCGGTCATCATCATCTTCATTATCACATGTATGCGTCCAATTGCTTGGACATAGGTCTTCCTCTGCTCTTTCCATATGTCTCTGTATTGTGCGGATTGCATTCAGTTATTGCTAACACGCTTCAGGGAGTAAGAACATATAATTGGTGGCGTCTTCTGCTACGTATTGCTTCTTGTCTTGTTCTACACCTTAATTAAGTTTTGCCCATCGGTTGTCTGATAATATGGCGACGTGTCCTGACGCAATTCCATTTAGCATGCGATTTTTTTCGATGGAGTCTGTTTTTTTTATTTTACGACGTATTTCTTCGTTTGGGATTATGTATCTCAGAGAGACACCAACATCTGGCGCTACATAGCCCTCTGAGTCACGCGAATCTTATTATTACCTTTTTTGTGAGTGTTAATGTTTCCGCTTCATAAGTGAGTACAGGTAACACACATGGTCAAAGATTTTTCTTTTGAGGCATTTGGTTAGATTCGATTTAAATACTTAGTTTAATTTACCAAACGCTGCCCAGGCTAATCCTATGCGACGTGGGAGCTCACATGTCTGTTATCTCTGGCCAACCGAATTTTATGTCCTAAGTTCATATCTTCAAAATTTATTTGATGGCTTATTACTAAAGCGTTGGTGAGATGTGGTATAGTACGTATTTTTCTTTTCAGATATGGCACAACTGGGTTTCAGACTGTCATAAATGACTGATTAGAAATCTGGGAGATGTTGGATCATGTACCTCTGCTGACGCTGGAAGATCAGATGTTGAGAGTTGACTATGATTCTGATGGTAACGATAGTTTACTGTCCTGTTGCTGAGAGCTGCTGATTTAAGCGCTGATGAAATGGAAACGGATAGTGCAGCTTTTATGATGTATTTAGATGTACATGCTGGAGACAATACTGAGAATACCAATTTGGTGGCCCGAAGAAAATATAAGCTAATTTTGTACATTGCTTCGAAGAATGGTCTTGAAAAACTTAACCATCCAGGTAAAGTAGAAGGCAAAAGAAATAGAGTAGATCTCCCACACATACACGACCATATTGTTCTACTATTTGGAGCTCCAATTGTCAAATGTGACTAGAATGCAGAAAATAGAAAAACGTGGAGGAACATTGGGAAATTTAGCTAATAGCTTCAATGATATTCTCGATACCTGCTTCAGCTTAACGACTAAGAAGAAGTGCAGCTTCAACATTGCCAATATTCAAGAGGAATCCTTACAGATCAACTAGGGGGTATCAGAGGTGTAGCAAGCACCATGTATCTGAGTAAATTCACCAATGCAGGAGCCCTCACAACCTTTCTCGACAGAAACGTACCTCAGAACTCCAAAGAATAAACGGAAGAAGATGGTGTCCATTATAGCAGTTCGTGTTGTAACAGTTATGTTGTTGGCCATGAAAAATGATTCAAGCTGATTAAATATATTGTTTGGGTAAGTAAACACCTTCAACGTCATGTTGATGAGGTGGTATTTCGGGGTCAAAAGAATTCCAGAAAAAATTAAGAAATTAGCGAATCAATACGTAATGTTTTCTTTATTTTTGTTGAAGACAGAATGTTTGATCATATAGTTGAGCATAACACAACTCGTACGCTTGGCAAATGATATACAAACAAAAATTCAGCATCCAGTCAGACGATATTCGAAAACTGTTGGCATTCTTTCTATATATGTCTGTTTATAGCTATCCGAATGTCAGATTATATTGGGGAAAACACTCCGTTTGAGCAAATTCATCAGAATATGTCCTTTGCTTCGGTTTGAATCCATACGCCATTACCTACACTACAATGACAACTTAGTAGCTGTGGAAAGGGGTAACCCAGGATACGATCCTCTGCATAAAGTTCGTCCGCTAGTAAAACATTTCAATGACAGATTTTTATCAGTCACATATGCATTCTAGGTTGTGCGTAGATGAACAAATGTGCGCTACAAAGATCACTGGAAGTGACACTCCGAAAATATTTGACAAAAAAGCTAAATAAGTGGGGCTTCAAATTTTTTGCCTTTGTGACACTTCTGGATTTTTGTATTTATTCGAAAATTTACACATGTGCAGGAGACAACATAATATTGGACCACACTCAAGATATGGGGCTGTCTAGAGTGTTGTGATTCGCTTATCAAAGCACATTTCAAATTTCGTAAATCAACAATTTAATACTTTGACAATTTCATTACGTCTTTGGGGCGTGCTAACCTATCTCCGAAGTAGAGGAATATACAGCTTGGAAACAGTGAGAAGAAAAAGAGTACCCAATTGCAAATTATCGACCGACGCAGATTGTGCAACAGAAGAAAGTTGTCCGTGGCTATTCAGAAGAATTGTTGGTAATGCATATGGTATAGATATTACTCAGTATTGTGGAACGATACAAAATATGTGCGACTTTGTCGACTTATGTTGGCGTGAAACCATTTGCATACAAAAATGATAGTGTACAGTCACAAAAAATTAGACGGTGGGAGAGAAAAAAATAGAGTTCACGACGAAATCGATTGCTCACTAGATCATCAAAGAATATAATCGGCATATGGGAGGTGTTGATTTGATGTATGGACTATTAGGTTGATATCGCATTCATATGAAGACCAGAAAATGGAATAATCGTATTTTTTACACCTCATAGATTTACCATGTGATCAACGCTTACCTACTGTATCACAGGATTCTTCCACAAAATGAAAAAAATTGAGTTGCAAATGTTCAGAACACAAGTAGCTGAATCGCTCTGCTTGTGTGTCATCTTCTTCTCAAGGTACCTGTCCTAAACGTTGGAGATCATTCTGGCTATGATGACTTTGTTTGGTTGCTATACGAGATAGCTGTGTTGAGGTCGTTCTATACCATGCTCTCAGGTTAGCAAGTCAGGATATTCTTCTTCATACTGGGGCCCTTTCTCCTTCAATTTTACCTTGCAAAATGCATTGAAGTAGCTCGTATCTGCCTTGATTTCTCATTATATGTCCTAAGTACTGCAGCTTGTTGACCAAATCCGCAGTTGTGTTCATCCTCCGCACTGCTTCTCCATTGGTAACTTTGTCTGTCCATGGTATCTTCAGGATCCTTCTGTATGACTATAGCTCAAAAGCCTGAAGTTTTGATAGAGTTTTCCGCCTTCAATGTCTACGTTTCTACTCCGTACAAGAAGCACTGAGTACACATACATTTAAGGTGCCTATTTTTGTTTTTAGTTAGGTGAGGGGGCTCTTGAACACAGAACTCATAGTCAAGAATACACTTTTTGCCTTCCGATGCGACATTTAATATCTTGGGTATTGTCCCACGACTCATTAATTATTAGTTCCCAAGTATTTGAATTTGTTAATTCATTTATTTCACATATAGATTTGCTCCAGTTATGTTTTCCTTGCTGATGTTTATTAGCTTGGTTTTGCTGGTGTTTTAAGTCCATATTTTCTACTTGTTCCGTTATTTTGTTCATTAAGTTTTGCAGCCCATCTGTGGTATTGAAAATAATATTGTATCATCTGCATACCGTAGGTTATTGAGCTTGACTCCATTTATCGAGGCATGGCTCCAGTCAAACGTACTCCTGTTGGCAGACTTCCGTTGTTCACTAAAACCACTGCAATTGCACCAAAGAGAGAATATCTCGATGGAGAACATCCGTTACGATCAAATAGGCCACTGGTATGTATTTTGGGATTGTACTGGTAAAAAACAGTGCAAATTTCCAAAATTGCAAATCCGAAACCCAAGCATATTGTATAAAATGCAATTTGTCTTTATGTAATTCAACCACAAAAAACATGTTTTTACGATTTTTATAATAAACATGTTTGTTTAAAAATAATTTCAATATGTTTTTATTTGTTTAATTTGATAATTAAAAAATTTAATTTTAACTTCAACTAAAAGGACTACCAATATTATGTCATCTTGGTCCCTTATCTTTATATCCAACTTATTTTCTATCGTGAAAAAAAATTGCACAAAAATGTATATAATTATAAAAATTACTTTTTCATGTGAATGTTATTATAACAAACATCTTTGTGTTCTAGTAAATCTAGTTTATCTAAGGTGTATCTTCATATTCGTTCCTCACGAAATTGACCGGTGCGTTGATTTAGTACAGCACTGTTTGTGTTTACCGTGAATATCAAGGTGTGTTCTGGCCTAGCAACAAACGCTACTAACGAATACAATAAATAAAGTTTTGATGCAAGCAGGTGAATGGTAGTTAGGCGTTCGTACAACAAATTAAACAATTAATCTGTCAGTTATTTTCGGGAAACACTTACCAAATCAGAAACTTTCCTATTTGATGTTTATTGGTCTATTGGTGCTTATTAGGCTCGTTACGATAGATTTTAACTTAGAAAATGAGTTGGATATAATTGTTTTTATTATGTGAAATGTAAACATAATTTAGATACGATTTAATAAAATAATTACTAATTAATACATAAAAAAAATGATTCTTAAAATTTGAATTTGCCCAAAAATGTTTCAAAATTTGTATTTTTTCAAAATTTCAATAATCGGGCATATTGGCGTCAATTTCGGTCCGAGAGTTCAAACCGTTGCACTTCTCTTACACAAATTTGGTCGTTTGTTCTTACTCTCGAGCTCAAATCTTTCTACATATTAACGATTTTTTAATTTGAATTTGCCCAAAAATGTTCAAAATGGGTACCCTTGGATTTTTTTTTCAAAATTCAATGATCGGGCATATTGGAGGTCCATTCCGGTCCGAGAGTCGAAACCGTTGCACTTTTCTTTGATAATATTGGCCTCTGTATTCTTTATCTGTATACTTATACGTGGTTCGTGCGAAAAAATTCCAGTTGGAGGTCTACATAACCCATAATGTCAGAAAATAAAAACCGATATTTCGCTCCAAATATTATTTCGATTAGGCACAATATACTGGGAAAATCGGTAATCGGAATTATTGTCGTTATTTAGGCCCTAGAGTTAAACTATGGTACTTTTCTTACACAAAATTGGCCGCTTATTTCTTCTCCTATGCTCAGAGTTTTTCTACATCTATCGGGTTCGTGAGAAAAATTCAGTTGGTGTTTTTGTTTGAGTCTAAATGTGCTGAAAATTTCATGAAATAAACTCGATATGTCGTGTCTAAATTTAATTTATATCGAATAAGCATAACATACTGATTTAATATAATTGAATTCATGAGAAATAGAATGCTTGTTCAGCCGAAAATTGGGTAAATATCTGAAAAATTTTCAATTTGGATTTTAAATTTTTTTGCCAAACTGTGGGTAGGGGTTAGAAAGAAATACATTTTTAGAATAAGCTAAACCAAGTGTATCTACCAACATTTAAAAAAAGCAACTTTCTTTCTTGATCAAAGGGGATACTCTGTGATTTTTTCAAAATTCGATAATCGGGCATATTGGCGTCTATTTCGGTCGGTCCGAGAGTCAAACTGTTGCACTGTTCTTACTATAATGTTGGTCGCTCGTTTTTCTCCTATTCTCAGAATCTTTATATATTTAATTGGTTCGTCATAAAAATCCAGTTGTAGGTCTACATAACCGAAAATTTCGTAAATAAAAATTGATATTTCCTTCAAATTTTATTTAGTTCGATTAAGCATAACATACTGATTCAAAAAATAAAAAAATTTTTACATGCCTAATGAGAAAATGCACAGTTTGGTCAGAAAAATGGATAAAAACTTATTTTTTTTGTTTATTTGATATTATTTTAAAATCGTTAATAGGATATATAGGAGTCAATTTAGGTAATAGAGTAAAAATGTTGCACATTTTTTACATGAAATTGGACGCTAGTTCTTTTTATGTTCACAAATCTTGCTACATAGAACAGTTTAGTGAGAAATAAATTCAGTTGGAGGTGTCTACATAAACCGAAAATTTTTCATGAAATTAAAACTAGTATTTTGGTTTCAAATTTCATTTATTACGATAAGCATGTTTAAATGATTTAAAAAATATATAAATACTATTATGTGATATAATACACCGTTTGGAAGGAAAATGGAAAAAACTATAATTTTTTGTATTATTTGATCATTATATAAAAATTCGTTAATCGGATATATTGGCGTCAATTTAGGTCCTAGGAGTCAAACTGTGGTACTTTTCTTACATAAAATTGGACGCATTGTTTTTCTCCTATGATCAGAATTTTTTCTTTGGAACTTTTTCTACATCTTTGAATTTTTCTACATCTAACGGTTAGTGAGAAAAATTTCCAGTGGGAGGTCTACATGAGCTGAAAATTTCGTGAGAAAAAAACTTGATATTTCTGTTCCAAATTTAATTTATTTCGATTAATTTTGAGGTACTGATTTAAAAAAATACATACCCTTATATAGAAAATGCACCGTTTGATCGGGAAATGGAAAAAAATGAAAATTTTTCAATTTAATTTTTCCATTTTTTTTGTCAAACTGTGGGTAGGATAGACAAAAAACACTATGTTTGGAATAAGCTAGACAGAGTGCATATATCAACATTAACCATAAAATAATATGGGGTGTGGCAGTCCAGTGGGAATGCCGGTAGAAGTTTTTTTTTTTTTTTTTTTTTTTTTTTTTGTGGCATTGACTTTCGTCATTCAGCCAGTCTCGAAAGGTTATAATATATTCCTTAAAAAGTATAGACAGATAAGTACAGATTATTTTATATCAGACAAATGCACAGCGATATCACTAAAACGAATTAGACGAATAATTAAAGAAGAACACGTCGAAGGAAAATACAAAGGACACTCGCTTCTCGTCTAGGGGTCCGTCAAGGACATTTATTTTAACAGACAAACAATACTGGACCACGGATAGGTATTGTTACATATAGGGATAAACAAAGGGGTACAAGTCTAATCCTATACACGATCATGAAAATTTAATGAACGATTAACCAGGTTTATAAAGCTATGCATGGTGTCATGACAAAAATTCTATAATTAAATTATATAGAAGTTACAATTATATACACGACATTCGCCATTACAAATTTATTTGGGAGTCAATCTGCACAATAATTACATATGTAATGCTATAGGTAAGACATAGCAAAAAGAGAAACAGAATTAATAACAACTTACTAACAATTAATAATCAACATTTGACCTGTAATAGGAGTAGTAGTAAATGAAGGTTTGAATCAATTTTTTGGATGAAAATGTATATTTTTATTTTCCATATAGGTATGAAAGGAGTTGAATGCAAAATGTTTTTTACACTTACTCTGAAGTATAATTAATTGTTTATTTTGTTATTAATATAAAAATACAATACAATACACTGCAACATAATTCAATATAATAATACAATACACTTTAAAATGCAATATTCCTAAGTATTTAAAAATGACAATCATTATACATAAAAAAATACACTTCATTACAGTGCAACATTAATTCAATACAATACAATACAAATTATAATGCAATATTCAATAAGTATTTAAAAATGACATTAATATACATAACTTTTCTACTTACGCATATGTTTAATTTACCATGTAACAATATTAATAAAAAAAGTCCTCCCGACTGGGAATGGAAACCCCGGTCTCCCGCGTGACAAGGCGGGGATTAATGACTACTATACTACCGAGGACTTGACACAAACGTATTTCAAAATTGACAGTTCTGGGTCATACAGTGATTTTATTGAGATTATTATTTTGAAATACAAAAGACTAATATAATTATGAACATTAATAATATTACAAAACATATCACATAAATAATAATATTAATAAATATTTTATTATGTATATATTATATGTGTGTATATATAATATATATAATATTAAATATATATACAAAAGGAACATTTTTTATTTTCGAGAGAGGAAGAGAGAGAAATATATCTTCTGTCTATTACTCATTATCTTACATATGAAATTGATATCACAGATTCACTCCCATAAAAATTTCCAACGTGGGAGCGCGCGTATAGAAGTATAAATTCAATAACCTTATTTAATACTATATCTAATTTTTAAAAGTAAATTAAAATAATATTAAAAAAACCGTATCAGTATTAAATTGTTCACATTTTGTTATAAGGATGTCAACTTCAGAAAATAAAGTGCTGTCTACATATTTTCACTTTTCCACCCATAAAAGAGGTGTGATTATTATGTTACTTCATTTTGTTATGAAATTGAATTTAGACATTGTAACAAAGAGTATAATCTATGACGGTGATGGCCTATGGGGGCTATGATGGATGAAATATCCATTTAATGTAACCAAATGTCCAAGGGGTCTAATAAAATCTGTTTAGGTGATCCAAGAAGTGTTTGTTTTCTGATAAAAAAACTCTGATAATATACAAACAGTATTAGTTTTGTAGTTAGTTTATAAGAGAGTTGATTTTAAAACTTTAATAAAGTAAACACACATATTTATCCACTCTGAGA
>NW_027314184.1:0-17033 GCF_040954645.1 Diabrotica undecimpunctata | reverse complement strand
AATCAGAATTTTAAGTCGCTTTATGTTTTATAAATGCATCTAAAAAAATTAGACTGGAATTAGAATTTTGTTTTTCGTTTCCCGCCAACTGTATAAACTCTCTCGGGTGACAAAATATACCGGAGAGTTTTTTACTTTTGTTTAGTGGATGCCTTATTGAAAATCCTGTCTGGATTCATTGAATACTTCTTCTTCCTCCTTTTCTATTGCCACATGATTCATCTCTCTTCTGTTTTGTCGTTGGAATCTCTGATTATTTCTATCGTCCCTTTGTTCGTTCGTATTCCTATTCGGAGGATTTTGTGCATCTCTATTCCTGTTGTGATTTTCATTTGTTCTATTTTGTGTATCATTCCGGTTATCGTAATTTTGTTGTCTATTGTAATTATTGTAATTTCTCGGCCTATATTCGTTTGTTGATCTGGGATGTCGGTTTCTCTGGTCATAATTTGATGAATACCTTCTTTCCGGTCCATTATATTGGTCATGTTGTCTTCTATTTCTCATTTCTTTTCTTTTTGCTTCTTTTAATTGAAGGAATTGGCACAAACTATCAATATCTTGATAATTTCTCAAAATCACGTGGTCTTCCAACGTTTCCTCAAAATGTCTGCTGATCATTTCTACCAGCTGTTCGGTAGAATATTTGTATTCTAGATATTTTGAATTGTTATATATCTGCAAAGCATATCTTTCTTCAGATATTCCCATTTTTTCGTGATATTTTCCATTCTGTAGCTCTTGGTTGATTTCTCTCTGTTTATTTTTTCCCCAGAAATAGTTGAGAAATTTATTTTCAAAATCTATCCAATTTTCAAACTCATCTTCCTTGCTTTCATACCATAACGCTGCTCCTTCTTTTAAATGGTTTCTAATTGTTTCTTTGCAATCGTCAAAATATCTAATATGTTGTAATTTGGTTTTCAAATTTTTAACAAACGGTACTGGGTGTGTTTTCCGAATATCCCCGCCAAATTGTATTTTCGCCTCGCTTGTTCCATGGATGATAACTTCTTTTCTCTCTACCCCTCTTAGTTCAATTTCTGCCATTTGTTTTTCATTTTGCTTTAATCTTCTTTCTACTTCCTTCCTGTCTTCTTGTAGCGCCATTTCAAATTTTTCTTCTAACTGTTCTAATTCCTTTTTCTGGACCGTCTTACTATCTTTCATTACATTTTCAAGTTTGCTTTCTAATTCCTCCAAATTATCTTTAATTCTCATTTCTTGTTCTTTCATATCATTTTTAATTTCATTAATCTCTTCTATTTGTTGTATCAGTTCTTTCTTTATCCCCTCAACACATCCTTTAATTTCCTGTTCATAGTTTTCCAGACGCTGCTCTATATTGCTCATTGTTTGTTTTGTTTCCAGTTGATTTTTTTCCATTGTTTGTTTTGTTTCATCCATTTTTTGTGATGTTTCTTGTTGATTTCTATCCATTTTATCCATTTTCTTTGATGTTTCATTTTGGTTTTTCTCTATTGTTTGTTTTGTTTCTGCCATTGTTTGTGTCTGTATTTGCATCATTGCTAATAATTTTTCCAGCATTCCTGTTTCTTTTCTTTCCTCCATTATTGTGGTATTTCCTTCATTATCCGATCCTTCATCAATAATTGTTTCCTCTTATATCTTATCCTCTTTCCTTTCTTGCGTTTTACTTTGACTCCTTGTGGTCGACATGTTGTTTCTTTTCGTTACTGTTTTTGTCCCCGCCAAATGTGAAATTTTACAACACTCTATATGTTTCAGAACACGACAATATTTCTCCCCAAATGTATTAAATTTTCACGACAAATATCAAATATGCAATTAGTAAAATTCAAATAATTCAAAATAAATATCAAATGTATGATTGGTAAAGAAAATAAAATCAAATAATTCAATAGCAGTAAATATCCACTAACTACGATCAATCAATAAATCAAATTTATATTCCCTGGAAAAATTGTCAAACTACTTTCAAATTCAAATTTCCTCAATGTTATATGCCTTTATCTCTGGATTACCTGTACTTATTCCAGATCTCTTTCCCTTCCTTCAAATGTAAAGCTGCGATATTTTCAAGCCCCACGTTTTGGAAGCCAGTTATTGTGATATTTAAAGTCTTGGTGCGCCAAGGAATAATTAGCTAATTAATTTTTGATTAATCAAAATTATTTTAATGATGTGATTATGACTCTATCACAATTTTTAATTCTTTTATCTCAGGGTTAAAATTCGTGCTTCAATATCTATGCTATCACATGTGAAAGGTAAGGTCCAGAGAATACCGGAATAATAAAAAACACATATGATCTAACACTATATATTGAAAAAAATTAATGAAATAATTCACACTCAAAAGTTTTCAATAAACAAATCTCATATAAGGATTCTCAAAATTTTGTTCTCCGTACGTGAACAATCAAAATTAATGGTACAAACAATATTAATTGAAAACTCAAAATCCAAACTATTCTAACTCTCCTAATCAAAATATTTATATCCTTTCTAAATTACGTGTAAAAATTGTTTTATCAATAAAAGAAAAAAAAAACTGCAGAAACAAAATATCTCTCTCTGATGATGAGTGGTCCAAATCCTTGTTCCTTGTAGACTATATTATCTCCTCTCAACCGCTCCCTATGTAATCAGCAATCGTACAACAGATTGTTGCAAGTATATCGTCTTTAATGATCTCCTTCAAAAGCACAAATCATTCAAATTATGATAGCCTTTCTCCTCTCGATAAACTGAATCTCTCGTTGGCCCGAGTGAAAAATGACTCTTGGAATATCTTCTCTTTACGATAAACTGAATCTCTCGTTGGCCTGAACAGTGACTCTTGGAATATAAGTAGGAAAATATGACTTACAATATTTTGCTGCTCCAGCTTCTGTCAGATACACTAACTCCACAAAAACTCACTAACATTCAACACTACTGCTTGCTACCTCTCAGGAACCGCCAGAGAACAATCCTTGTTCCTCTTACAGATTTGGAAAACCAACTGCCTGCTATCTTTTCTCTCTCCTCAATCTCGCTAAACTTTCTCCCACACACTTATCCCACCTTTTTCAATCTCCGCCAATCACAACTCGTCACAATTCCCCCATTTCTTCATTTCGATAACAAACAAATTTTTACCTATAATTATAAATTTCCTAAAACTTATTTACAAATAATATTTTTCTATAAATCTTAAAACTAACAAAAACCTCTTTCTAAAATATCTTCTATTGTCTTTAATCACTGCACTAATGCATTTGTAAAAACCCGTTTCAATTTGTCTTTTGTTTCACTTAAACTTATGCGGGTCACTCAAGTTTAACAAAGAAATGATTGATGTAAAGCTTACATTTTGTTTGGTACAGGTAATTCAAGGATTTAATAACTTTCCTTCTCCGAAATGTTTGTTGGATATTATCCTACTTATCTGAATTATTTTAATGTTTTTGAACTTTGAAATATTTTTAAACAAACCAATATTTTTCTCGATTTTACATATCATAACAATATATATATATATATATATATATATATATATATATATATATATATATATATATATATATATATTATTGTGATATTTAAAGTCTTGGTGCGCCAAGCAATAATTAGCTAATTAATTTTTTTATTAATTAAAATTATTTAAATGATATGATTATGACTCTATCACAAGTTTTAATTCTTTTATCTCAGGGTTAAATTCGTGCTTCCATATTTATGCTATTACATGTGAAAGGTAAGGTCCAAAGAATACCGGAATAATAAAAAAAACACATATGATCTAACACTATATATTGAAATAAAAATAATGAAATAATTCACACTCAAAAGTTTTCAATAAACAAATCTCATATAATGATTCTCAAAATTTTGTTCTACGTACGTGAACAATCAAAATTAATGGTACAAACAATATTAATTGAAATCTCAAAATCCCAAACTATTCTAACTCTCCTAATCAAAATATTTATATCCTTTCTAAATTAAGTGTAAAAATTGTGTTATCAATAAAAGAAAAAACTGCAGAAAACAAAAATATCTCTCTCTGATGATGAGTGGTCCAAATCCTTGTTCCTTGTAGACTATATTATCTCCTCTCAACCGCTCCCTATGTAATCAGCAATCGTACAACAGATTGTTGCAAGTATATCGTCCTTAATGATCTCCTTCAAAAGCACAAATCATTCAAATTATGATAGCCTTTCTCCTCTCGATAAACTGAATCTCTCGTTGGCCCGAGTGAAAAATGACTCTTGGAATATCTTCTCTTTACGATAAACTGAATCTCTCGATGGCCTGAACAGTGACTCTTGGAATATAAGTAGAAAAATATGACTTACAATATTTTGCTGCTTCAGCTTCTGTCAGATACACTAACTCCACAAAAACTCACTAACATTCAACACTACTGCTTGCTACATCTCGGGAACCGCCAGAGAACAATCACTGTTCGTCTTACAGACTTGGAAAACCAACTGATTATCTTTTCTCTCTCCTCAATCTAGCTAAACTTTCATTCCTACATACCTATCCCACCTTTTTCTATCTCCGCCAATCAAAACTCGTCACAATTCCCCCATTTTTTCATTTCGATAACAAACAAATTTTTACCTATAATTATAAAATTTCCTAAAACTTATTTACAAATAATATTTTTCTATAATTCTTAAAAACTAACAAAAACCTCTTTCTAAAATCTCTTCTATTGTCTTTAATCACTGCATTAATGTATTTGGAAAACCCGGTTCAATTGTCTTTGGATTTCACTTAAAATTATGCGGGTCACTCAAGTATAACAAAGAAATAATTTATGCATAGCTTACATTTTGTTTAGTACAGGTAATCCAAGAATTTAATAACTTTCCTTCTTCGAAATGTTTGTTGGTTATTATCCTACTTATCTGAATTATTTTAATGTTTTTTGAACTTTGAAATATTTTAATCAACCCAATATTTTTCTCGATTTTACATATCATAACAAATCACCGCCATTTGATCTGCCGAAAACTCTTTGTTAAATTTTAAAAATGACAAAAGTTTTCTAGGATCAAATTATTTCACTATGTTATTAAAATCTACTTATGATACTGATAAATGTCGTGAATGTTAAAATACCCCGTATATTGCCTGTCTTTATACGGGATTGGATATATTTTCGTTTTAAATTTTTCCAAGTATTTTCCCTTAAAAGAAAGTTCATAATTTTTAGCCACTCGGTTTACTTCATTAACAAGATCTCCATGGTTTCCTAAAATCTTCTCTATTTTCTTTCCCATGTTTTCTCCACAATTTATTTTTCTTTCATCCTCCTTTTGTTCACATGTGTTCACTGTCCATAATACTTCTTCACAAAATTCTGGATTCTCGTCCATCAGTGCCATTTTTTCTTCTGTTTTCTTTTTATCCTCTAATTCCCTTTGGTATTCCGAGCACCATGTTTCTATTCCTTTCATTTCTCTGATGATACCTTCCTTTTCTTCCTGCTTCCATTCTGTTTTATCGTCGGTTGCCAACAATTCTTCTGTACCTTCTATTTCCTGTTTTTCTCTGGTCTCCATCTTATTTTCCTGCTTTCTTTTCGAACTCTTCTTCTTTTTCTTCCTTCTCTTTTTCTCTTCTGTTAGATCTTGTTCTTGTACTTTCGGTTTATCCTCTACAGTCATATCGATTTCTTTGCGTTTTTCCTGTGCATTGATCCTTCCAGAATTTGTTTTCCTATCTGTTTGCTTTTCTTCTCCTGTGTTGTCTGGTTCTGCTCTGATTTCCAGTTTATTTTCCGAAAAATTTATGGTGATATCTTTTTTCCTCAATTCATCAATTCCCGCTATCATATCATGATTTAAATCTTCAATCACCACACATTTCATAATATGGAATTTGTTTCCCACTCTTATCTGTACTCCCAAACCTTCGTTTACTGTCGTCAAATTTTTATTGTTTGCACCCACTAAATCAACCCTAGGAATCTTATACACTAATCTGTCCAAATTTAATTCTTTTACTAGTTTTTTATTGATTAGCGATATCTCCGAGCCAGAATCAATCACAATTTTAATCGCTTTATGTTTTATAAATGCATCTAAAATTATTAGATTAGAATTAGAAATTTGTCTTTCGTTTCCTATTGCTACATGATTCATCTCCCTTCTATTTTGTTGTTGGAAGCTCTGGTTATTTCTATCGTCCCTTTGTTCGTTAGTATTCCTATTCGGAGGATTTTGTGCATCTCTATTCCTGTTGTGATTTTCATTTGTTCTATTTTGTGTATCATTCCGGTTATCGTAATTTTGTTGCCTATTGTAATTATTGTAATTTCTCGGCCTATATTCGTTTGTTGATCTGGGATGTCGGTTTCTCTGGTCATAATTTGATGAATACCTTCTTTCCGGTCCATTATATTGGTCATGTTGTCTTCTATTTCTCATTTCTTTTCTTTTCGCTTCTTTTTATTGAAGGAATTGGCACAAACTATCAATATCTTGATAGTTTCTCAAAATCACGTGATCTTCCAACGTTTCCTCAAAATGTCTGCTGATCATTTCTACCAGCTGTTAGAATATTTGT
Organism: Diabrotica undecimpunctata; assembly: GCF_040954645.1. Classification (NCBI taxonomy): domain Eukaryota; kingdom Metazoa; phylum Arthropoda; class Insecta; order Coleoptera; family Chrysomelidae; genus Diabrotica; species Diabrotica undecimpunctata. Next base: position 10,481 of record NW_027314184.1, on the reverse strand, counting down.
ATTCTAGATATTTTGAATTGTTATATATCTGCAAAGCATATCTTTCTTCAGATATTCCCATTTTTTCGTGATATTTTCCATTCTGTAGCTCTTGGTTGATTTCTCTCTGTTTATTTTTCCCCCAGAAATAGTTGAGAAATTTATTTTCAAAATCTGTCCAATTTTCAAACTCATCTTCCTTGCTTTCATACCATAACGCTGCTCCTTCTTTCAAATGGTTTCTAATTGTTTCTTTGCAATCGTCAAAATATCTAATATGTTGTAATTTGGTTTTCAAATTTTTGACAAACGGTACTGGGTGTGTTTTCCGAATATCCCCGCCAAATTGTATTTTCGCCTCGCTTGTTCCATAGATGATAACTTCTTTTCTCTCTACCCCTCTTAGTTCAATTTCTGCCATTTGTTTTTCATTTTGCTTTAATCTTCTTTCTACTTCCTTCCTGTCTTCTTGTAGCTCCATTTCAAATTTTTCTTCTAACTGTTCTAATTCCTTTTTCTGGCCAATCTTGATTTCCTTCATCTTATTTTCTACTTTCTTTTCTTGTTCTCCCATTTTCTTTTTAATTTCATTAATCTCTTCTATTTGTTGTATCAGTTCTTTCTTTATCCCCTCAACACATCCTTTAATTTCCTGTTCATAGTTTTCCAAACGCTGCTCTATATTGCTCATTGTTTGTTTTGTTTCTTGTTGATTTCTATCCATTTTTAGTGATGTTTCTTGTTGGTTTCTATCAATTTTCTTTGATGTTTCAATTTGGTTTTTCTCTATTGTTTGTGTCTGTATTTGCATCATTGCTAATAATTTTTCCAGCATCCCTGTTTCTTTTCTTTCCTCCATTATTGTAGCATTTCCTTCATTATCCGATCCTTCATCAATAATTGTTTCCTCTTCTATCTTATCCTCTTTCCTTTCTTGCGTTTTGCTTTGACTCCTTGTGGTCGACATGTTGTTTCTTTTCGTTACTGTTTTTGTCCCCGCCAAATGTGAAATTTTACAACACTCTATATGTTTCAGAACACGACAATATTTCTCCCCAAATGTATTAAATTTTCACGACAAATATCAAATATGCAATCAGTAAAATTCAAATAATTCAAAATAAATATCAAATGTACGATTGGTAAAGAAAATAAAATCAAATAATTCAATAGCAGTAAATACCCACTAACTACGATCAATCAATAAATCAAATTTATATTCCCTGGAAAATTGTCAAAATACTTTCAAATTCAAATTCCCTCAATGTTATATGTTTTTATCTCTGGATCACCTGTACTTATTCCAGATCTCTTTCCCTTCCTTCAAATGTAAAGCTGCGATATTTTCAAGCACCACGTTTTGGAAGCCAGTTATTGGGATATTTAAAGTCTTGGTGCGCCAAGCAATAATTAGCTAATTAATTTTTTTATTAATTAAAATTATTTAAATGATATGATTATGACTCTATCACAATTTTTAATTCTTTTATCTCAGGGTTAAATTCGTGCTTCCATATCTATGCTATTACATGTGAAAGGTAAGGTCCAAAGAATACCGGAATAATAAAAAAAACACATATGATCTAACACTATATATTGAAATAAAAATAATGAAATAATTCACACTCAAAAGTTTTCAATAAACAAATCTCATATAATGATTCTCAAAATTTTGTTCTACGTACGTGAACAATCAAAATTAATGGTACAAACAATATTAATTGAAATCTCAAAATCCCAAACTATTCTAACTCTCCTAATCAAAATATTTATATCCTTTCTAAATTAAGTGTAAAAATTGTGTTATCAATAAAAGAAAAAACTGCAGAAAACAAAAATATCTCTCTCTGATGATGAGTGGTCCAAATCCTTGTTCCTTGTAGACTATATTATCTCCTCTCAACCGCTCCCTATGTAATCAGCAATCGTACAACAGATTGTTGCAAGTATATCGTCCTTAATGATCTCCTTCAAAAGCACAAATCATTCAAATTATGATAGCCTTTCTCCTCTCGATAAACTGAATCTCTCGTTGGCCCGAGTGAAAAATGACTCTTGGATATCTTCTCTTTACGATAAACTGAATCTCTCGATGGCCTGAACAGTGACTCTTGGAATATAAGTAGAAAAATATGACTTACAATATTTTGCTGCTTCAGCTTCTGTCAGATACACTAACTCCACAAAAACTCACTAACATTCAACACTACTGCTTGCTACATCTCGGGAACCGCCAGAGAACAATCACTGTTCGTCTTACAGACTTGGAAAACCAACTGATTATCTTTTCTCTCTCCTCAATCTAGCTAAACTTTCATTCCTACATACCTATCCCACCTTTTTCAATCTCCGCCAATCAAAACTCGTCACAATTCCCCCATTTTTTCATTTCGATAACAAACAAATTTTTACCTATAATTATAAAATTTCCTAAAACTTATTTACAAATAATATTTTTCTATAATTCTTAAAAACTAACAAAAACCTCTTTCTAAAATCTCTTCTATTGTCTTTAATCACTGCATTAATGTATTTGGAAAACCCGGTTCAATTGTCTTTGGATTTCACTTAAAATTATGCGGGTCACTCAAGTATAACAAAGAAATAATTTATGCATAGCTTACATTTTGTTTAGTACAGGTAATCCAAGAATTTAATAACTTTCCTTCTTCGAAATGTTTGTTGGTTATTATCCTACTTATCTGAATTATTTTAATGTTTTTTGAACTTTGAAATATTTTAATCAACCCAATATTTTTCTCGATTTTACATATCATAACAATATATATATATATATATATATATATATATATATATATATATATATATATATATATATATATATGTATATATATATATATTATATAAGTAAAATGTAATGGCATGTCTCGCAAAACAGAAAACCAAAAAAGGTATATAGATGGAAGACAACCTTATATACGTATTTCTGACTATTGGTCGTCTTCAGTACCGTGCAGCCAAGTTAGAAAAGGAGCATGTTAACTTGGGAAAGGGTCACTACAGGAGCAATGCAACCAATTTGTGGCAATAGTGACCCCTTCCCAAGTTAACATGCTCCTTTTCTAACTTGGCTGCAACGTACAGAAGACGACCAATAGTCAGAAATACGTATATACGGTTGCCTTCCATCTATATTCATTTTTTGGTTTTCTGTTTTGCGAGACATGCCATTACATTTTACTTTTATTATTCACTCGCATTATCCATTTCCATTTTCTATATATATATATATATATATATATATATATATATATATATATATATATATATATATATACATCCTACTATCATTTTCGCATCGATACATTATGCTTTTACCATCAATTTAGCATCGTCTTGCAAAGTAGCATCTGTATATCGACGCTACTTTACAAGACCTTAATAACTGTTTTCCCGTACTTGTTACAAGAATTTTAACCATCTCATTGATTAGAGTCTTGATACCGTGTTGGTATTTTAAAATATCCGCTTTCTCTTTTTATCCCTTACTGAGTTATATAAGTTTATTCCAGAAAATGTTTAGAGTCTAAAATGATGGTACAGTGAAAATATTATATATATTTAGTTCAGGGTTTTACCGTTTACTCGCTGCCATTATATACATGAAAATGTATATCCCACTTTCATTATCAATCATTTTAGCATCAGAAATTTGGCATCGTTGTTGAATATAATATTACCCACGACGAAATAGTAAATTTAAGAATATATATATATTTTTTTCATCTACAAATCATTCTGGCATCATGTTTGGTTAAAAGTAACGGGTTATGATATATTGCAACTACCTATTGTATCTTCGCTCCAATTCGTCCAGTCGCGACGTACAGCACCTCAAATGATAGGATTTAACCAATAAAATACAATAAGACAGAAAAATCAAATATAGCAGCATGTCAAAAAGGCCTTAATTATATATCTTCGTTTCTATAAGTCCAATCGTGACGTACAGTATCTCAAATTACAGGATTTAACCAATTAAAAACAATGAAATAAAAAAATTAAATACAGCAACATGTCCAAAGGGCCGTAGTCACGTATCTTCGGTCCTATTAGTCCAATCGTGACGTATAGTACCTCTAATGATAGGATTTAACATAAATAATACAATGGGATAGAAAAATCAAATGCAGAACAATGTCAAAAGGGCCTTAGTTGTGTATCTTTAGTTCTATTAGTCCAATCATGACGTGCAGTACCTCAAATGAAAGGATTTGACAAATAAAATACAATGAGGTATAAAAATTTAATGGAGTAGCATGTCAAAATGGCCTTAGTTATGTATCTTCGGTCCTATTAGTCCAATCGTGACGTACGATACCTCAAATGATAGCACTTAACCAATAGAATACAATGACATAGAAATCAAATACAGCATCACGTCAAAAGGGCCTTAGTTACGTATCTTTGTTTTTAGTGGCCCAATCGTGACGTACAGTACCTCAAATGATAGGATTTAACCAATCGAATACAATAAGATAGAAAAATAAAATACATCAGCTTGTCAAAAGGACCTTAGTTATGTATCTGCGGTCCTATTGGTCCAATCATGACGTTTCGTACCTTAAATGATAGAATTTAACTAATATAATACAATGAGATATAAAAATTAAATAGAGTAGCTTGGCAAAAGGGCCTTAGTTATGTATCTTCGATCCTATTAGTCCAATCGTGACGTAAAGTACCTCAAATGGTACCATTTAACTACTAGAATACTACGACGTACAAATCAAATACATCAACACTAAAAGGACTATAGGTATATATCTTTGCTCCTATATATGTTATGTCAAAAGAGGCTTAGTTGCGTAAACGAATTAACGCACAGAAGTGTGTGGCATATTACGTGACAGGATTATTAGCGAATACCATACGATTACGTCATACATCTCTTTGCATACGTCCACTTTTAGTTAACTACTTAGTATGTATTCAGTACTTTGCTTTACGGTTGTTGAGGCATTAACTCTTAAACAGAAGAATGTTAAAAATCTTGAAAGCTTTGAGATGTGGTGCTACCGCCGTATACTAAAAATAAGTTGGGTGGATAAAATTACAAATGAAGAGGTAATACGCAGAATAAATAACGATCCAGAAGTTATACTGAATATAAAAAAGAGAAAACTTGAATAGTTTGGCCACCTGATGAGAGGACAAAAGTACACATTCCTACAAAATATAATGCATGGAAAAATCCAAGGACGCAGAAATCCAGGCCGTAGAAGAATGTCCTGGATGAGAAATTTAAGAGAGTGGTTTGGATGTACCACTAACGAATTATTCAAAACAGCAGTAAATAAAATTAGAATCGCCTTATGATATCCAATCTCCGATAGCAGAGGTACTCAAAGAAGAAGATATGATAAACTCGAAAAATCTCTAACGTTCACTGTTAGACATATGCCTCCCTTTCACTGCACATATTTACTGCTCCTTGACGCTGTGACGAGAATGAGATAGGATTTAACAAATAGAATGACAGAAAACTAAAAAAGACAATGTGTCAAACGTGGAATGCGTCGCAGAACGTGAAATATTAGCGTAAAATTATATGATGCCATAGACGGTTCTTTAATACCCAGCAAACTCGCTTTGTAAAGTTACATAGCACGGATCTGTGCGAGAAAAAGTCGATCATGCGTTTTATAACCCAAAGGGGACCATAAAATATTCAACGTTAAAATTTGACATAATGTAACGGTATGACAAATCTTTTTTCTCCCGCATGTGCTTGCCTGTGTACCTATACAAGGGGAGTCGTGCATAACCTTTAAGTTGATCGTAATACATAACTGCAACAACAAGTATGTTGACGACTTAGGTTAGTATATACAGTGCATTCCGTACGTTTTTTAAACATGGTTAGGAAATTGTTGACTGGAGGCTATTAAAGAAGTTCTTAAAATAATTGCGGGTCACCGCCTTTTCTGTAAATGGAGTGAATATTGTTATCGATTTAATTTTTTTCTTCAGTTGAATAATTCCTGCTGGTATTTGGTCTAAGCTTACTTCTTTTTCTCATTCAAACTGTTTCATAGCTAATTTTACTTCCTCTTTATAGTGCCCTGTTCACCTGTTTTGGTAATTTCGGACTATTTCATCTCTTATAACATAAAACAGTTGTTTCAGATATCTTTATCGCGTTTCCTTTTTTTTGTATGGATGAATATGCTGCCGTTTTCATCTCCTACTATTTCATATGGAGCTACACGATTAACAATTCCAAATCAAGAAAAGACAAATAACACTCCGAATTATATTATACAACTAATAGTCGAAAAATAAAGAGCAAGAGGTAGATAATCAGACAATTAAGATGAGTGCTACATGATGTACGCAATGCCACATTTGAACACTACATTAGTACATTGTCTAAAGAAGATCATTCACTATGGATAGCAACAAAACACTTAAAGAGACCTGATCAATACAACCCACCAATTAAGAAAGATGACGTTAGTTGAGGGAGATCAGACCAGGAAAAAATGTCAACATTTTCAGAATACCAGATAATAATAATCAAGCAATAGAACACTGAAAACTTTTGTTTTTAACTGTACGCCCGTGAATGACTTATTATTTTTTAAATAACACTTAATATTGCACTTTTTTATTGTATTTTTTTCATCTTTCAAGATAATTCTTATAGGAATATATTTATTTATAACATACGGTCTTATGGGAACAAGAGTTGCAGTACAAGATTTTTCTAAATATAGAATGTAAACCATATTTCCAATATATTTGTGAAAAAGAACCAGTTTATAATATTCCGGACGACGTAATAAAACCTTATTTTAGACTATTGGTCGATAAATTGAAATCATTGTTCAAGAAACGAATTATTCATGTGCAGATGTTTTACTATAAAAACATGTAAAACCAAAATCTCGATTAAAAAAATTGCAACCAGTTACTCACGATGAAACTTAACCCCATTATTGATTTTACAAGTAATAAAATGGGTCGACAAAAGACCAGTTTTAATCCTTACAACATTTAAACATAATAGTTATATCTTGGTTTAATCAGATGAAAAGAAAAATTATACACAAGTACTAAAACCACAAACTATTCTCGATTATAACTTGGTGAAAAAGAGTGTTGATTTTAGTGATTAAGTGGCTTCTTACCAAAGCCCAATACGCAAAATTCTGAAGTGGTACCGGAAAGTGGCAGTGGAATTAATATTTAATACCGCATTTAATACCGCAGTAGTCAATGCTTAGTTGCTAAATAATAGAAAACGTAAAAAAAGCGACAACCTATCCTTGAGTTCAGACTGGAGTTCGCGAAGGCATTTGCAAATAAAGAAATGTTGTAACCCTCACGAACAGTTACACCCAAAAATACCATCTCAGGCAAAGCGATGTAGATAATACAAAGAGAAGAAAGTGTACAAGATGTAACAAAATTTTAAGAAGAAGCATGACTAGTAGAAAGGACGATAGAAAAGTTAAAAAAGTTAAAACATACTCTGAAGAATGTGATGGCAAAACTGGAATATGTCTAGTGTGCTTCAATGGAGCACATTAAAAAACAATTTTACTTATACAGGAACTATTATTGAGTAAAAACGTATTATACCTCAAGTGGCCTTATAGTATTGGAAGTCGTAAGTTGATAGTTTTAGTAGAACATTTTAATTGTTAATTACCTCCGTAAAAGTGAGTTATAGTATTTATAAAAAGATGGATGTAAATAATATGCCTTCGACATCTAAAAAAGCTAAATGTGAATATAAACGTAGATTGACCACTGCTGAATTACAATCATTGTTAGAAGCATCTGGCGAGGACGATGTAGATTAAATGAATGGTGGAAGTGACTCTGATTGACTCTGACGAGATATTTGGACAAAGTCGTTCAGAAAAATCGAGGATTGCGTTTTGGAAAGAAACAACACAAACAGAATTTAAGACTTTTCTCGGACTTATGTTCCATATGGGGACAATTAAGATGAACCGTCTGAATTACTACTAAAAAAGTATGGGTAACTTCTATAATAGTGTTGACTTGACTAGATAATTGCTCATAGCCCATATTAAGAAATAAGCGAATAGATAATCCTCACTTGTCAAAGAAACTGAAAAAACGTGAAGTGGTCTAAAAACTAAAAAGTCCCCTATTCAAACTGGTTTTTAATAAAAAAATTAATAATATGTTAAAGTTTTTTTAATATACCCTAAAACTAAAAGCGAAAAGAATCGATTGCAAGTTACAAAATACTTGTAGAGTCATACTGTTTGGACAAGTACAGTTGTTTAAATAATCGCTTTCTGTCATAAACAAATTGAATAAATTGTAAAATATTTTTTGATCTGCTTGATATTTAGCACACTTTAATAACTCATCAATTGCCATAATTGCCTGTCGTTAGGCCAAAAACAAAGTTATTAACATTATTTATAAATTACTACAAACATAATATCATAGAGTTTACGGTTTTTTGGAATTATATCAATTATTTATGTATTTAAATTTGGTATTTCTCTACATAAAAAACTTTTTATGGTCTACAACTATTATTTGAATTATTTTTCTTTACAATGTATACAAAACGTTTTATAAGCAAAACATTATTTTTTTTTGCCTTTTAAGATTGTTTAAAAAAACAAAGCAAAATCAACTGTACGTCTTTACGAATTTTTCGTCAGCTACCCCTCATACTATTTAGAATTTAAATTTCTGTATAAGATTTTTTTAAATTATTTAGCGAGGTTCCGTGAACTACTTTCTTATGGCATGGTCAAAGTCAAATATTATTTTTTTATGTGATTAAGCCACAATTATTGGTCGTTATTGAGATGAAAATTACATTTTTAATTAACTAATATTTAACGTTTTGATTTCCACTATTATTTTACAATAGCTTTGTTTATTGTACTAATTATGTAAACATGTGTATACACATTTTGTACAGAAAAACGTTGTTTGAGAACGATTTCCGGAATGGAAATCAAAATTTCAAACATTATCACAATCACAACCAATAATAAAGGCCTTAATCCCATAAAACCATAATATTTATCTCAAACTATTCATCGATAGCTTCGACTAAACAGGTTGTAAATTAAAATTTATGTAAAATATTCCCATACACGATTCTCTGGGCAAAAATATCTAGGTTAAATAAATATAACATCTAAACAAAGAAAAAAACCTGTTGAGACTGCAACTTGTGAGCAGGTAGTTTCAATGTCGTTATTTGAACTTGACCCAAACAACCGATCGATATTTAGGTATCTAAAATATTATTTTAAGGATTAATACCGGCAACATCTACTGGCTCTAAAATGATGCCAAATACAGTGATTTTACCGCTCGATGTTAAAACGTAGATTTGATGTAAAAATTAAATATATAAAAAAAATCGGAATATTAAAAAACCGACAACAGTGCCAAGCCTACAAAGGTGCCCTAAACGAACATACACAATTTATAAATAGAAAATGATAGCAATTCTTGGTGATGCTAAATTACTGCAACGTGAAAAGGGTTCTAAAGGATAGCGGGATGTATATATATATATATATATATATATATATATATATATATATATATATATATAGGTAATATAATATAGAGTAAACAATAAATTTCACAGAATGTTTAAAGTTTATTATATTTTTTATTTTTTTTTATGGCACTTCCTTAAATTTTTATTGTCAAATGCTTTTGCTAGAAACTTTTAGTCTATATATATATATATATATATATATATATATATATATATATATATATATATATATATATATATACATATATATATATATATATATATATATTATATATATATATATATATATATATATATATATATATATACATCCCACTATCGTTTTAAGCTCTTTTCACGTTGCAGTCATTTAGCATCACCAAGAAATGCTATCATTTTCTATTTATAAGTCGTGTATGTTCGTTTAGTGCACCTTTGTAGGCTTGGCACCGTTGTCGGTTTTTCAATCAAACCATCATTTTAACATTGGGAGGTAAAATTACTGTATTTGGTATCATTTTAAAGCCAATAGATGTTGCCAGTGTGTATACTTAAATAATATTTGAAAACATAAAAATATCGATCGGTTTTGGGTCAAGTTCAAATGCAGACATTGAAACTACCTGCCGACCGGCTGGGGTCAACCAACTAGTTTTTTTATATCAATGTTCAGTTGTTATATTTATTCAATTTAGATATTTTTTTCCCAGAAAGTTGTGTAGAGGAATATTTTACATATTTCCAAGCTGTTTAATCGAAGCTATCAGTGAATAGTTTAAGATAAATATTAGATTTTTATGGGATTAGGTCAAAAATATTGGTTGTGATTGGGATGAGAATCACATTTTTAATTATTTAATGTTTAACATTTTGATTTCAATTCAGGAAATCGTTCTCAAAAAACGTTTTTTGTACAAAATGTGTATACACATTTTTACATAATTTGTACAATAAACAAGGTTAAATATTACTCTGAGATAGC
>NW_027314183.1:0-17042 GCF_040954645.1 Diabrotica undecimpunctata | reverse complement strand
ACGCGCTATCTCAGAGTAACTTTTAAATCAAAGCCCCATCCATAAAAAAATAGGTTCCAATGTAAAGATTCATCAATAGATTTGAAAGAAACGAATGGTAAAAATAGAAAATTAAGGAGCTTACTCGCATCTTACTAAATGTAGCGAATAGCACAGCAAACCTATCAATGGAATGCAGCAGGATCTCGTTACAGAAACTAAAAGAAGAAGTCTCTACTAAGAAAATATCAAATTTGATAAGGTTATTACTTACCCACGAACACGATACATCGTCTATTAACAAGAGATATAAATAGATTAGAATGTGTGTCAATTTTAAAAATACAATCCCACTAGCTTTAAGCGTACAATCGTACAAGTTGTTCAATTAGATGGCAGCAAGATCAAGGCAAAGTCTGAAAAAAGAAGAATTCATTTATTACCAATTGACAGAAAAAACAAGGCAGTACGATCAAGGCAAAGTCTAAAAAGAAAGGAATTCGTTTACCGCCAATTTGACAGAAAAAAAATATGTATAGGATAATGATATTTTTTTATTTATGTTCTGTATATATATCTTTTTTAAACGATTTCTAGACTGGAAGACGAAGAGTCAAAAATATGTAATTTTTAATCTCAATATATTCATATATTCAGTTATGGATATATCCTTTATTCAGCTAGCGACTATTATGATTCTCCTGTAGTGCAGTCCAATTTCAATCTTATTGTCTACTTCCGTTCTATGTTGCTCTCGCTCACTCCCATATTAATATTTTGATTGTGATTGATATATAATTGAATTCTAGGAATTTCGATAGTTAATTTTTTGTTGTTCTAGTAATTTTTATTAATAACTTTATGACTTGTCACGCAGGTTATTTAAATCAAAACAATGTCATCAAGGTCGTCGTCGCAAATGCATCAAACTAAAATTACTCTATAGTCTAGTAATCAGGTTCTTCCAACCGTGGTTTTTAAAGTAGCAGTTATCGTTCAGACATTTTAACCACAGGTTTATTGCTCATCTCACATATTGTCGGGTATTTTCTTAAACTCAAGTAAAAATATATTTTATTTGCAACAGGTTTCCTTTCCTGAGACATATCGATGTCACAAGAGTAAATAGTGAGAATTTGCGAGCCTTGTCTAGCATATGACCGGTGTTTTCATAGTACTGCACAAATATTTTTCCCAAGCGGCAATCACTTTTATGTTATGTGATGCGTTGTTTTAGCGACTGTGATGTTTGGCCAATGCACCGTTTTTGACATCCTAAACACGGTATTTCATAAACAACATTACTTCTATATTAGGTTGGTACTGGGTCTTTGATTTTTGGGAAAAAATACTTGTGCAGTAGTTGAGCACTATGAAAACACCAGTCATCATGCTAGACTATAACAAGGCACGTATTTTGGCACAGACTGATAACTACAAAAGTAGATTATTTCTGAAGATGTATCACATTAACAAAAATAAAAACACTTTAAATTATAAAATGGGCACTGGACAGTTAAGTAACATTGTAATATATTGAACAAAATTTATAAATATTCAAAATAGCTAACACTCACGTTAATAACAAATAACCTTAATAATTATTCAAAGAAATATCATTCTTCTAACGTTTCTTTTATTGTTATTTTTTACATTTGGAGTAATTTTACTTGATTTATCTTATTACTGTAACGAACGTGCTTAAGACAGTTTAATCTTAACATCCGATATTTTACATAGTTTAATGTCAGTTTTTATTTGTGAAATCTTTTAATTTCTGTTAGTGTTTTTAAATCTATTTGTACGTGGATTGTTTGTAATGTTAAAATTGTTTTACAGTGTACTCCTGAGGAAGCTATTAAATAAATAGCGAAATATTGAGTTCTTAGAAAAAAGAAAGATTTTTATTAGAGACCACTACCTGATAAATCACTTTATATATAATATATATATATATATATATATATATATATATATATATATATATATATATATATATATATATATATATATATATATATATATATATATATGTATATCTGATTTTATTTTGGTCTAAATCAAATAAAAGTATAGAGAGATATTTTACTTCTTTTTGTAAGTAATTGCTGTTGTTCATTTTTTTTTTGGGATTGTATTCTATCTATCTTCCATTTCCCCTATTTTGATTTTCATGGATTTTAAACCGTATATTTTCATACGTCCTCTTGAATATTTCTTTATGAATACTAAAAGGTTATGTATATTTCTAATCTATTCCCTAATAGGTTAAAAAATGTAGAAAATTGCACAAAGGTATTTTTATTATCATAAGAAGTATTGTAAAGATTACGAAAACAAATTATCACAAAAACTTTTAACTTGCATCAAGCCGTCATTTTTCAATATGGCGTAGGAAACGTCAGTACTCCCAAGGTCTTATTATCAAAGTAATAACACGTTCGTTTAAGAAGCAGATGAGTATAATATAACATACTTCCATGACCTTTTTCAAGGTAAAAATCACCTGGTAAGCAGGCTATTATGATATAAAAAATGGCATGGTGTACACCTTGGTAGTGGTTTATACTATTATTATACTTATTGCATTGTTCTAAAACTACTTTTAAATTGAATAATTAGATAGTCGTCATTATCCAATAAGTACTGATATATAATAACCACTTTGATGTATATTGCAAACGTTTTTGTTTATTTCTGCGAATGCATAATTTTATACAATGAATATACAAATATATTGTAACATAAAAGATCTCTCATACTATTTTAAAGTCCGCTACAATATTAGTAAATTGTGTAATCTACGTTTTCTACTTAGATTAATAAAACGATTTCATTTCCTACGCCGGTTTCATTAATCTAAGGTTTTCTGTATACTTATTAACAGTTTTTATTTTGTTAGAAACATAAAAATAATTCCAAACAAGGTTCATAAACCCCGAAAACAATGTATGATTATAAAACACGGCCCAAAAAATTTTCACGTCGAACTTACTTATTCAATCAGTATTTTCCTTTCTTTTGTATTTTTTGCGATATTTTGGGTGCCATTCATGTTTCTTGCAACAAAATTTGATTTTTTATATATTTTATGTGCAAATTTATGATATTTAATTTTTTAAAAGAGTTATTACTGCCACTGTGGTTTCCGCTAATCCTTTTAACGTATTACGGAAGGTAGGCTGCTAATTGATGTTACATTATAATGTGCGGATGTGCTTTATATAGTTTATATCTGTTGTGTTGGTTTATGATACATACAAAATTTGTTTATGTTTTTGTTGTTGATTTCCTAATCAGAAAATTTATGGAGAAAATTCGTTTTTACCCATTACGTTACATTGCATTATAATTTTGTCCTAGCACCAATTTTATACAAATAAATAAAATCATAATTTAAAAGAATTAATTTTCTTTTCCTCCCTCAAGTTTAACATCCATTTCTACAGCTTGGTTGAAAATTATAGCTTTATTGGTATATATTTTGTAACTATTTCATGTTTATCTTATGTACCTAGTAAACATGATTTCTATTACTTTGTACCTACGAGGTATATTCCAGATCCAGCAATGGTGAATTCAAAGTTCAGGAGTGTATTAGATCAACTTTTGGTACATGACGAAAAGTATATATAGGTCAGACAGGGGCAAGTTTCAAATAACGGATAACTGAACATAGAGCTAGTTTTGACAACGGAAAACTAATTTCACATTTCCAACCATTTAGTTACATAAAATCAGAATAAGATTATGTGCAATAATGAAATCTTACGAATTAAATTCGACACTAAACAATATGCTAAAAACCCTAAAATACAAAAGAATGAAAATATCAGAGACTTAAATTTAAATTTTTAAGTTGTCTACTGAAAATACTTAATCTAGGGTAGAATGGATTCAGTGAGCAACTATTACAAAAGCGAAACGTCTTTGTCAAATGACAATGACGTGCATAGTTAATCCGATGAAAGGAAATACAAAAGAGTGCAGTATGCCGAGTTCGACGTAAAGTGTTAAAGTTAATATTTCCCAATAATGAAGGGCAATTTAATACCGTTATTAATTATCATATACAAGAAAAACATATATTTCATTCTGCGGTCTTTTAATGTTACAATCTAGTCAAAAAATTAACCTTCAACATATTAAGAAGATTGTAGTTAGTACAAATAATATTTGCAGAGAAACACGATGGGCACTCAAATGTCACACAATTACTGAGATGTCTCAGCCAGGTTATACTCACCACAAATACAGAATTTACAATCACTAAAACTTTCAGCCAGCTCTAAAGTACAGTCAGAGCGCTGCTCATAAACTTCACTTCATATTTGCAACATGGACAAAAATTACCATTTCGTACGAAGAGTTGGTCGGTGATAGATTCACTGAAAGAATTCAGTTTCATTAAAAAGCTATTTCTTTAGTATATGGCATTGTTGGACTACTTATTCAATATTTATTCATATCGTATCGATAAACAGGGGAACTTGTTTATTTTACGTATTTTCTTATAGCAACTTCAGTCTTCTTAATTGCTCTTACAGTTGATTCGCCTAAAATAAAATGTTTTCCAATTGCCGTAGATCCTTCCCCTTTTCCTAAGCGATCTAAAATTGCAATTTTCGTTTCCAACGAAATTGATTGTCTTTGAGGTTTTTTGTTCTCCATTGGGCCAAATAAAATCTTTAAAAAAGAATAAAAAAAATTAAACTTACGATATTTAGATTTAAAAAACCTCTTCTAATGAAAAATAAAGCTTTACAACACTCACTAGAAACCTTTCAATCTTTGCTGCTTATTATACTGCAAGTTGGAATAAACAAAATTTTAAACAACTTATTATAAAACGAAGCAATGCTAAGAGAAAAATTATTGGGAATCCCCGAATTGCAAAAGCTCACTTTACTGACATCTGGATTTGGATAGTTAATTATAGAAATTTTTGGATGAAATACAAACTACACAACTTTAAAATCACATAAAAATAATCCGCATAAAAAGAAAAAGAGACCTTACTGTACTTGCTTCGAAGACCTGTCCTTGTATCGTTATAGTCTATAAGCCCATGGAAGGTTTTTAATAGGTCGTTTGGCCCAGAATGAATCACATACAAAACAATACTACAATATGTAATAACAGCATTAGAAACTATGCCGTCAATTCTTATCGGTTCATGTGAGTCACAGAAAAACTTACCATTCAAAGGGGTAAGTTTTTTTTGACCAAACATTTTTGTATGGGATTAATAAACTTTAGTAGGTAATACAAATATAATGATTTGCGACCTAATGCCGTACAAAAATATTGATACCAGAAGCAGGTAAAATTTTTTTTCTTCAAGCGTCAAATAATGATGACATTACTTATCTAACTTGATCCTGTCAAAGTTTGATGTCTCCGCCGGCAGCAGTTTTTTTTTCCATTTCTTTACGGCGGAGGGAAAAATGTTGTCATGGCAACAATATGAAACATGTCACAAAGCAACAATACAAATGTCATTAACAACAATTAAACATCATTTTTATTTATAGTAATATTAAAAGTACAATTAGTTAATGAGGCATTTTCAAAATTGAAACCGTGCAAAAATGTTCCCGACTCTTGATATGCATTGGTAATTGTTGATGATACTGATGGTCGAGAACAACTTTCAGCAATCATTCCCGATGTTGGCGAATCATGAGGGTTTAAATTTTTTTTAGCATTATCGTTCTTATTTCTTATTGAATCCTCTATATATCCTTCGGAAACCGTACTTGATTTCCAGCCCCCATGTCGTTTGAGGCATTCTAGATTTCCGCCTCTATCAATTAAAAGTGTTGCTGAAGTTCGTCGTAAAGAGTGATCCGTGTATGCGCTTGCATCGTTTAAATTTAAATAACTAGCTACTTTTTGGGCTACTGCGCTGATCGAATGTATTCTCATGACGCTTCGGTAACACTTTCCATTTTGGTACTTGATAAAAAATCGGTTTTCTGTGAAATTTTCAGGCCGCAGTGATGCATACTTTTTATACAGTTTAATGTAGTTTTGACCAATTATCGTAAAAGATCTAATTTGTCGTGTTTTACTGTCTGGGATTTTGATAATTATTACATTTTCTTTATCCTCAATGTCCACAGTCTTCATTTTTACCATTTCGTCGCATCGACAGGCGCCGGTAACCCCAACTAACAAAACAATCTGAAATATTTTTATAATTTAGTAGAGTATACTACATGCTTTGCAATATAATTTTTTTACCTTTAATCCTAAATACAACTTATCTGGCGCTTCAAACAAAAATTTATCAAACTCGTCTTTAGTGAAAACTTTAGACTTCTTTGCAGTATATCCTTCGCTTGTTTTTTTTTTCAGAAAGGCACGTAACTTTAAAAATTTGCTTATATCCACATTTTTTTCTAATAACTAACTCGGATTTTATCATAGAGTATCGTGACCACATTGTAAAAGATTTCCATTTATTTTCATTTTTCATTATATTAAAATATGCCAGTAAAACGTCTTCGGTAACTTGCCGTACTCCTCTTGTATCGCACCACTCTTGGAAGTGCTTGTACGCTAACCGATACTTTATTCCGGACTTGGAGGGCCCCAAACGTGCTACTGCATCATTAGCCGCGGACTCAATTTCGTTTAGGTTTTCCATTTTTGCACTAAATTTGCGCTTGCGGTTGCAACAACAACAAGCTGTCTTTAATAATTGCAAACAACTGTCAAACAACTGTAACCAGGGAGACGCAAATCCCACCAACGACTTAATTATTTTAATTTCTAACAGCTAGACGACTTTGATAGTTGTCACAGTTAATTTCGAGTAAAAATAGCGTATGAATTGTACTATTTATGGTTGAAAATTGCTACGTTTGAAGAAAAAATAGTATACTTTATTCGGCAAAGAAGCGACTTTTCTTGACTTGCCCTCTATTACGCGCCTCACTACACAATTACGGCATTCATACACAAAATTTCGAATCGGTATATAGATTAATTTTTTGCAACGCTGTTAATTACGTAACACTTAATTTGAACCCCCATGCTTTATGTACCGATAAGAATTGGCATCGTACTTTCCAGAGACGTTGTTATTACATATTGTAGTATTGATTTATATGTGTTTCAGTCAAATGAACCATTAAAAATGTCCCATGGGCTTGTAGTCTATTATTGGTTTAGTAATCTTATAGGGGACTTAAAGATGGGCTGAAAATTGTAAAAGCCGAAACCGGACGTCCAAGGTCTTTTCTTTTCTTAATTATTTAGTTCCCATTTATTTTTTTAAGTTCAGTAAAAGTCATGGTTCATCCAATTATAGAAACTTTCCTAAAATTTAAACACATTACTCATATTTTTGGAAAAATTAAATATGACATTAAAATGTAATAACTTAATGGTCGTAGGAATTCCCAAAATTTTGATGAGATTTTAGAACGGTTAAACTTTTAGTCGTAACTATCTGTACCAAGGTACAAAATTAAATTACACTGGAATTTGTAACTCGGAATATACTTCATAAATGATTCACTCCATAGAAAACCGACGTCGAAATAAAAAAAAATTAATAATATTGATGTGCAATAGCTGTTTACCTTGCTTTTTATTGCGTCGCCATAATATATGTACTTATGGAAATGTAAAGCATGAGGACGGTAATTATGTTAGATAATATTGTTTGATTATTGTTTTAAAGTATATATGGACATGCATAAAAGAGTGTTGAACGTCCAAAGAATATGAATTTTTTTATGTAATTTGTGGCTGGCTTCCGTAATCAGAAGGAACGTTTTTAATAGTAGTTGTAACAAACATCATAGTTACATTTGATTGTCAAGTATACTGATGCTTTAAATTTAACGTATGTTATAGTTGCACATCCGCAAAAAAGTTTATGATTGATACTCTCACCACACTTGGGTATCGCTTCATTAGGCGGAGTCTGCCACGGTTTTCCTCTTTTTTTTGTTCTGAGGAATTTTTCCTCTACTTTTCCAGCTAATTATTTCAGCATAATTTCATTACCAGCAACAAAAAAAAAACTTTTCATATTGTCTGAAGGAACTTGTCTTTCGAAAATTAGAAGAAAAATGACCCACAACCAAAAAAGTCGCAGAGGGAAATCGTGTCAGACTCTGCATAATCAAGCGATACCCAAAGTTTGTCATAATTTTGTCGCTGAGAAATCACGGGTAGGAAGGAGTTTTTTCAGTAGTTAACGTGGCGTTGCTATGACGTTTTATCAGTTAAACATAGTCTATTGAAATATTCCCTATAATAGACTTATTTTTTGTAAATTTTGTCAATGGTGGCATCAAGAAATAGAAGATCTTGTGGAGAAGAAGAAGGATATGTATAATAAATGGCTAGTAACAAAGGATCTTTACGGTCGGCAACAGTACAACAGTTTATACAAAGAAGTAAAAAAAGAGGTAAATAAAGCCAAAAATGAGATATGGAATAAAGTCTGTGATAACGTAGAAAATTTTATGGGTACCGCAATAAGTAAAGACGCCTGAAAAACCATTAGAGATAGTAGAACAGAAGGAAAATAACGCAATAGGTAGACTTTAATATCCCTGGAATTATGTGTCTAATATTATGAACAAATGCTAAAAGAAGATTGAGCAGAATTCCAAGATATTCGACGAAGAAACTGAAATAACACCAGAAGAAATTAGAAACACTCCAAAGTTATGAAAAATGGGATGGCTCCAGAACTGAGGAGAGTACCCATAGATTTGATTCAATACGGCCCTGACAAACTATTTTTAGCTTTGGCTTATACCTTTAATTTATTTTTGAAAGGTGAAGAGCTACCCCCAGAATGGAAAACTGCATGTATTAGCAATCTATAGAAGAATAAAGGCGACAGAAAGGAATGTAAGAACTACCGAGGGCTTAGTATAGCCAGATCAATCTTTGGAATGTATGGGAAGATAATTAAAAGCCGAATTGAAGATAGTTTGGAAGACGCTAAACATCGGAGTGGCTTTCCTACTGGTGGTTCTTGTATAGACAATGTATTATGTCTAAAACAAACAATAAAAAAGCGCTTGGAACACAATATGGAGATACACATAATATTGATTGATCTTCAAAATGCCTGTAATAATGTCCCATTAGCCAAGCTGTGACAGGTGCTAGAAGATAAGAAAATTCCACTGATTTACAATAATGCTGTGAGGGAGTTGTATGACGATGTGACGAGTTCAATAAAGATTGGACAAAACGTGATAATTCACTACAATGTTGCGAAAAATAGATGAAGAGTATACTTATTTCCGCACGGTTTGACATTATATACATATCTAATATTTATTGTTTTTGACTTTTCACAGTTGTTTTTACAATGTTTCAAATTTTTTTTTATTTTCAGCAACTTCAAAACAAATAGATGATGATGTTGAACTTATTCCACATAAAGAAACCCACGTGGAACAACCTGTTATTACCACAGATGTAGGATTTGGCGGCCTTGACGGCTTCTCCAATCCTTTTGGTGGAATATTGGAAAACATAGAATGTAAGTACTAATATAATATAGAACAATTAATTTTAAGTTACATTTTATTATATTTACTGATGAACTCGTTATTATTGGTATGGGTTATTTTAATTATTTTATTAATAGTACTTACATGGTTTTAAATGTAGTACTTTGATTTAAAGTAATCATCATAATTAGCACTACGATTCTAATTGAGCCTCTATATTCCTAAGCTTATTTGTCCATTCTGACCTATTCTTTACAGGTTGATGCCATTTTGTCTCACCGATTTTCCTGGCATCCTTATACAAACCATCCCTTTATCTCAATCTTGGTCTACCTCTTCATCTATTCTCCTCGACTTTTGTCAGTAGAGTACGTCTTGCACGGTAGCTACTATTTGTTCTGGTTAGATGTTCTTTTTCTTCTTCTTCTTGGCTCTACAACTCTAAGTGAGTCTTGGTCTCAATTAATATTTTCCTCCACTCTTGCCGGTGTTGTGCCACAATCTCTCATTGTTGTACCCCCACCTTACGTAGATCACTCGTTACTGCATCTTTCCATCTTTTTCTTGAGCGACCGACTGATCTTTCATCGGGCCTTTCCCAGAAGGTTGTATTTAGTAGTCTTTCATCATTCGATCTCAGTACATGTCCTGCCTATCTTATTTGATTCGTCTTGATGAAACGTACTATATTTTTTTCTCCATAGAGTGCTTGGAGTTTCTGGTTATGTCTTCGCCTCTACTCTCCTGTTAGCTCGTCTCTACAAGGTTCAAAGATCTTCCGGAGGACCATCCGTTCTAAGACTAATAATTTCGTTGTTTCATGCTGGTTCAGTGTCCACGCCTCACTTCCATAGGTCAGATTTTCTGACCTGTAGTAATTTTTAGTTCGGAACTACATATTTGCCTTCGGCTATATATTGTATTTATTGTATATAGTGGGTGATCAAATTATTATGATCACCCACATCAAATTATTTTGGTGTTTAATAAAGAATAAAATTGCATATAAGCATCTAATGGTGTGAGCATAATGTAATGACATATAATATAATAGCTCTAAAAATTGCATTCCACAACATATCTCCTCAACTAAGCAAAAATCCTTTAACGAATTGGTTTCTAGTACTCATACAGAGTACATCGGAATAAAAGGAAAAAGACAATTAAGATTTGATTCCGATATACTCTGTACGAGTACTAGAAACTAATTCGTTAAGGATTTTTGCTTAGTTGAGGAGATATGTTGTGGAATGCAATTTTTAGATTCCCCGTGTCTCTAATAACATCTTTATTAACGTCTGTTTTGCCTTTCAATTCTTAGAAGGCACAGATTAAAGCAAAAATCTGAATTTGGTTTCGAAAATTAGTTTACGGATTTTAATATCAGAATGTTTGAGTTGCTTCCTAAGACAGAAAAGATTTATTTTCACGTTCAGAGGAGCTGTGAATAGGAGTCTCTGAAGAGCCCTATTAGGGCGAAATACGTATAACCGGATACACAGACGCTCTGTACGGGAAATCAAATCTTAACTGTCTTTTTCCATCAATTTTTTTTTATATTGCTCACTGTTGCTTACGCTACTTAGCACTCTGAGATAGCGCGTCGTTGGGAAAGCTTTGTATTCGATAAAAGTATCTTTATCTCCAGTATTTTAGTTTTAGTAATATCTTTAGCCTTAACCATTATGATTTTATTCTCAAAAATCGATATTTTTTGAAAAAAATTTTAAAATTAAAACTGATAGTTTTTTTTACTCAAAATCATCATTAATACATTATTAAAACGTACTACGTAGATAAAACGATATTAATCTTTAAAAAGCAAAATAAAAACTGGCAAATTCTCCTCCAAGTTCAAAATCACCACAATGTGTATGTTGTGACATAATTTGACACAAATGACATTTCTAGAGCTGTCAATGTCAAAAAAGTAAAGTTATTAGTGACAAAACGTATTGGCATAACTTGTGTATATGATTTTATTATAAAACTGTCGAACAAATGTGAGAAACTTAAAATTTTGTGACTGATCATAATAATATGATCACCTACTGTAGTTCGAAATTATATCGACAACGCGAAGTTCGATTATAATTTATTGGGCATAATATTTTACTAAGTATTTTTCTCGAATATTAATAGTCTGTTTCATCTGTATTAGAAGTCACCATACCTCAGATTCATATATTAGAACTGGGAGCATTAAGGTTATGTATACCATTATCTTTGTTTTTCTTGTCAGATAATGGCTTCTACGGTATTTGATAAATCCATAATAACGTCTGCTCGCAAGCATTATTCTTCGTTAGATTTCTCGATATTATCTTCCTGAGGTTTACCATGCTTAACAGATAAGAGAATTGTTGCACTGCTTCAAAATTATGCATGTTAAAGTTTTGTCCCATGTTTCTGATTCTGTAGTCTGTCCCTAAGATGCCATGAGCTTTGTTTTGCTTTCGTTGACCATTTGACCCATATTCTCTGCTGCACTTAAGAGTGCAGCGAACATCCTCTTGGAGTTACAAATCACGTGTGCGACAAAGTTCAAGTCATCTGCATTGGCCAATATTTGGGTAGATTTATTAAATATTATATCTTGGTTGTTAACTGCTTCTCTTATAACTTTCTGTAGCGCAATGTTAAAAAAAAAGAACGCC
Source organism: Diabrotica undecimpunctata (assembly GCF_040954645.1). NCBI lineage: Eukaryota > Metazoa > Arthropoda > Insecta > Coleoptera > Chrysomelidae > Diabrotica > Diabrotica undecimpunctata. The sequence continues at coordinate 4,912 of NW_027314183.1, read as the reverse complement.
AGCGTATACCAAACGAAAGTTTTCTGTTTCTCTGTTGGTATTGAATTCTTCAGAAAAGCTATTTTGGATTTTTTACAGCACTATCATATTGGGCATTGTTATTTTTACCAATTTGATCAGTTTAACGGGAATTCTGAAGTCTTGCATTGCTGCATATAACTTGTTTCGTATTATGCTGTTAGGCTATCATACGCTGCTGTGAAATCTACGAACAGGTAGACAGTGTAGATATAGAATTCCCCGTTTTTTTCAATGGTCTGTCATAATACAACACGAATATGTGGTATATTGTTGATCGACCAGATATTGATTTACTTTGATATTCACCCAACAAAAAATTTCATTATATGCATCCCTAACTAAACGTCTTAGTAAAAATTAAAATACCTGTGTTGAAAATGTTTTCTATTTTCCGCACGTGTTACCAATTACAGGACGAAATGTAATTTCATTCTCGTTCGTTTAAATTAGAGTGAATTTGTTAAGTTTATGCAAAATTAAATACAACCCACACTTTAAAACCCGTATAAAAATGGATATGTTTGGTGGGTAGAGAAGTTATATGATCAAATGGTGGTATATAATCATAATACATGTCTCGTTTGAGTATTATCACATTAATTACCTTCGTTATATAAGAGACGTACAGAGACGTGCGAGTGAGTATTAGTAGCTGGATATTAGTATAAAAAATGGTACAAAATTTTTTAACATGACGTTCTTATTACAAATATTAGATCTGGGGTGGGTAAATAATAAAAAATAGTATTTTATTTATTTATTTATTTTTTATTTACTATTTTTATTGTAAATAAGCCACAATTTAAGTTTAAAATTAATGTTTTGTATTTTGAAAACGATTTCCGAAGTTAAAATTGAAATGTCAAACTAAACTTATTTTAAACTTAACTGGACCTCCGGAGTGATGACGTAGATTTTTTGACATATGTCAGTTTCACTTTCCAAACAAACCTTGTTTAGTGTGGATAATTTGTATTTTTCGTTATTTTTTCATTTTTTTTACAGAATCTTTCCGCTTTTTGCAATATCTAAGTATTCTAATAGTTACTACAACAATTTTACAAGGTTGTGTAAATAATAAAGCATGTTGTTTTATAAAAATAGCAATAAAATGCATGTATCAATAAAGTAAGGTTAGAATGTCTTTAATTTAAACTTTTAAACTATATTTCATAGAAATATAACACTGAATTATGATGGTATTATCGTAAAAAACACTATACTTAAAAGAAAAAGCAGTAAAGGAAGCAAAATGTTAACTTTATAGAAATTAAAAAGTCTTGAGATTGGGCATTTCAACTTTTGTTTGGAAAGTAATAACGTAATAATACCAATATGACAGTTGTGACGTCATACTCCGGCTGTCCATTGTGGCTTGTTCCTAAAAAAAATAGTAATTGCATTGTGATAACTTCAGAACAGTGTTATTTATTTTTTATTGAGAAGTTGCCTTTTTATTTTTCTACATATTGTCATTTACGATCTTTATGAGATGAGTTGATTCTCAGTGGTTGTTGGCTGTATACCATAATATTAAAAAAAAATTATAATGAAGTATTAAAAATTGTAAATACGTAAAGACAAGTAAGAAAAAATGCAATAAAGTATCTTGGAACCTTGTTTTATTACCTTGGAATTAAAATAAATAAATCCTTATCATATTAATAATTAATATTATCTACCTCACCGACAATTAAACCAATTTATAATGATAATCTGTATATTGGTTTTATATGGGAATAAGTCACAATTGATTGTAATGAAAATTACATTTTAACTAAAATTTTTCGTTTACGTTTCGTTTTCCAAGTTGGAAGTCGTTTTAAAAAAAAATATTTAGAAATTGTGTGAAAGGAGTATAACCGCCAAAGTAGTTAAGGGGTTATGTCTTTTCAAAACTAATCTTTATATAGTAGAGCCCAAAACACCTACTACAATAAAAATGCATTTAAGGGCGAAAAAAACCTGCTTACAAAGTTTTTAACAAAAAATGACTACCCATTGTCATTTATAAACAAGGAATTCTACAAGATAGAAGAAGAAAAAGAAAACAACAAAACAGCACATCAGTCCAGTAACATCCTCAAAAAGGGATTCAAAGATGACAACAGTACCATAATGGAAAGGACTTATCAGAAAAAATAAAAAGGATATGAAATAAGTACATCAACTTTTAAAATAAACAACACACTCAGATCCATCCTGTCCAAAACCAAACCTAACATCACACAAGAAAGATCAAAGAACTGAATCTATAAAATACCCTGTAAATGCAACAATGTCTACGTGGGAGAAACCGCAAGACCACTAAGTGTCAGGAAAAACAAGCATAAAACATACATCAATAACAGAGACTTCGAGTAGTCTCAGCTATGAAAATATGTCTGGGACAATGAGTACAGAGTACAATAGAAAGATACCTCAATAGTCATGAAAGAAACAGACATGAAAAAGAGAAACATCAAAGAAGCAGCTCCCATCCTACTTAATGAAAAAAAAATGTGTAGCGAACCCATCAGCAGAATGTAATAAGCTTTGGTTGCCAATACTAAAAGAAGAAGTCAACAACAAGAATATACCAATAATAACGGATTAAGAAAGTTGGAAACACATCGTCCACAATCATATACAATATATATATATATATATATATATATATATATATATATATATATATATATATATATGCAACACATAACATACAAACACAATACACGAACACACATACATAAACGCATTCACGTCACAATTTGATGTCTCGATGGCACAAAATCAACCCTCAAATTGTTTCAACCAAAAGCATAGCTGTTGCCTGCAACACTGTAGCCAAGTGAGTCAACCATCAATTTTGAAAAGATAAAAGCTCCTTAACAACTTAGGCGGTTGTACTCGTTATCACTCGTTACTTAATCAAAATGTATATTATACACTCCTGGTCAAAAAAATCCGAACACTTGCATTGTGTATGTTTTTTTTTTTTTAATTCTGTAGGTGTTAAGATTTATAAAATACAAAAGAAAGTATTAAGTAACGCAAACAAAATGGACATTGTTCAAAAAATTAAACAAAAGAAAAAATAAAATTTTAATTGCCCACAGTTTACTGTTCTTTAGGTTAAGTATCGGGTATTGCCCCCTACATCGGCGAAAGATGTCAATACATCTAGTCATACTTGCAATAAGGTGCTGACTCTGTTCTTGCGGTATATTCTACATTCAACGCTATTTTCAGCTATTGAATCGTTTCTGGCAATGGTTGCCACTTTTTAATCTTTTTCCCTAAAATGTCCTATAAATGTTCTAATGGATTTATGTCATGACTACAAGCGGGCCAATCCAAAACGGGAATTCCGACAGTGTTTAGGTAGTCCATGAGGATTCGCCCAGTATATGGACACAGATTATCCTGCATAAATAAGAAATTATCCCCACCTAAATGGGCGTAGGGGACAAACATGGTCCTCCAGACATCGTCGTATGTATCTGTCTGCTGTTAGAGTTCCATGATCGATGAGAATTAACTTGGTGCGTCCGTCGAAATAAATACCCGTCCATATCATAATACCTCCGCCACCAAACAGCGTTCTGAATGAAGTACACCAAGGTGCAAATCGTTCTCCGGGTCTCCTCCATACACGTTCGCGTCCGTCTGGAGATCGTAAGCAAAAACTGGACTCACCAGTCCATTAATACATTACATAAGAGTAACATTATAAGACTCCATTGCTGAACAGTCCAGTCTCTGTGATCAGTCGTAAATCTCATCTTGTTAGCTCAATGAGTTGCTGTTAGTTTAAGACATGCCACTGGCTTATGACAACGTAAATGACTTTCATGCAGGAGTCTTCTTACAGTTCGTGCAGAAATATGAGTTCCCGAGCTTTTAACTATTTATTTATTCACTAAAATGAAGAGAGTGTTCTGCGGAAGAGATTTGAGCCTTGAAATGAAACTTCGCCTGATGAGATGTTGCGTACTTTCTGTGCTGTTCTACGGAATGGAGTCATGGACGTTGAAAAAGATTAATACCAAAAAATTAGAGGCATTTGAACTGTGGATGTATCGCAGAATCCTGAGAATATCATGGACCGAGAGAGTCACAAATGTCGAGGTCTTGAGAAGAATGAATAAAGAAAAGGAAGTCATATTTACGATCAAAAAACGAAAACTGCAATACTTGGGACACATTACAAGAGGCGAAAGATATGAACTGCTTCGAATAATTATGCAAGGGAAAATAGCAGGAAAAAGGTCCATAGGAAGAAGACGAAACTCCTGGCTAAAGAATCTACGGGAATGGTATAGCTGTAGCAACAACGAATTGTTTCGGTCAGCAGTTTCGAAAATACTTATAGCCCTGATGATCGCCAACCTTCGGAACGAAGATGGCACTTGAAGAAGAAGAAGAGAGCTTTTAACAAACAACTAACCAGAACATTTGACGCTAAAGAGCGGTTCCGTTATGCGGAATTCTTTAAAAAAACGTTCATCACGCTGATCTCTGCACCTTTTTCTGCCTGCCCCTGGTCTTCTAGTGTATTCTCCAGTCTGATGATTCTTCATAAGACCATCATAGACGGTATTTTTGGCAATATTCAAATGATTTGCAGTAAAACGTATACTGCGACCATCTTCATGTAATGCCACAACTTTTGCATTATTTTCGGGATCTAAATTTATCAAAATAAACTTATCGTAAATGCAATAAAAAAATGCAAAAAATTAATTCATTTGTTATCCTATCTTTACCTGCAGCTTTTCTGTTCTTTAGTTTTTCAAGTGGTTTTATATGTCCTGCTTGCTTATGTTTGAATCCTGCTAACTTCTTCTTTTATAGTAATTGCTGGTCTGTATGGTTTCTACATCATTTTTTGTTCCTCTGTACATAACTT
>NW_027314182.1:0-17052 GCF_040954645.1 Diabrotica undecimpunctata | reverse complement strand
ACGCGCTATCTCAGAGTAGGGGTATTGCTATAAGGGGGTTGAAAATTGGGGACAGAAGTTACTGGGGGTGGAGATAGGGCAAGCAAAATAAACGCAACTTATGTGAACGGCACTCAGGGTTTATTTGGAGTAGCTGGGTCGTGGATAAGTTGAATGGCAAGGGAGTTTGGATTGGGGGCAACTACAAACATAAAACAAAGGGGGGTACTTACATGAATCTCTCCTGGAACGAAATGGACAAAAAAAAAAAAACAACAGGAAGGACCCTGTAGCTATTAAAATAAGGGACGCCGCTTCGAGGTGACAAATTATAACGATTACAATAACTAGTTTTAACTATTGAAAATAATTATTAGAAATGCAAAAATATATCTGTTTAAATGAAACTCAAAAAAAGGGGGTTATAATTTTTTTTTCTAAATAAAAGAAGAAAAAATTTAGGGAAATAAATCAAACATTTATTCCCATCTGTTTACAAACTCTGTTTACAAGTGGGAGGTGCCAAAAAAAACTTACAAAAAATTGTTACAAATAAAGAAATATCTTTAAAAATGAAACTATTCATAGAGAGGGTTAACCTTCTTTAAAAATCCAAAATAAATTAATGTCAAAAAAATAAAACTAGCTGTCAGATGTCAATACATACATTTTTAAAACTGAGAATAATTAAAACAGCTATAGCCACGCCCCTAATACATATAATTTTAATTTATTACAAATTCTTAAATTTTAATGAAAGCAATTATTATTAATAAAACCACGGTCTGTTTTTACTTTGAAATTTAAAAACAAAAAAAATTACCTTGATTTCACAAAAAAAATGCACTAAAAACTTCTGGGGTTAGAACTGGGAATTACTAAAATTTTCTGGGGGTAGAACTGGAGTTAAACTCTCTGCCACATGAACAAAAAGACTACTTCTATGGTCTTGAACGACGACCAGGGACAAACAAAAACAAGGATGGAAACAATGATTCTTTTTAAACCTCACTTAAAACTTTAAACTGTAACTATTAACTTCACACTGCTACACATTTTTTCATGAAAAAAGGACGAAAAAAGAAGATATTACAAATTTTAAAGAAAAATTTGGACTATAATATTCTTAAAAATACTTCGCTTAACAAAACACTAAGCGGAAATTATTTATTTTAAAACGCAATATCGAGCGGCTTAACGATCAAAGAATACCGAGGAAATAATTATCTGTGTTTCTGTGTTTCAAGGAATATATCAAGGAATTTGCAAATGCTACATACTACGGTATGGAGTGGAAGGCTGGACTCTAAGCAAGGCTACGCTTAAAAGCTTGGATGTCTTTGAGATGTTGGCATACAGACGACTACTAAAAATAAGCTGAGTCGACAGAGTTACAAATGAGGAGGTCCTAAGATGGCTGAGCTGAACAACACAAACTGGTCAATATAATAAAGAGACACAAGCTGGAATACCTCGGTCATATTATAGGACACCCTGAAAAATATGAACATTAGCTTCTCATTATTCAGGACAAGATACAATGTAAACGTGGTCTTTGTAGCAGAATAACCTCATCTGAAAAATCTAAAAGACAATGATACGGAAAATCGACTACATCATATTAAGGGCTCCTGTCAATAAAATCACGAATATGGTAGCCAACATGATATCCAACGATCAATAATGTCATGCAACTAGAAGAAGAAAAATGAAACGTGTAATCGCCTTCAAGTAACATGAGGAATATGAATTTTATAATTAGAAATAAGACAAATTATGAGCATAACTGAGAAACGTATCGAAGCTATTTTGTATTTTTACATGAAAATATTACACATTTGGTAAGAATATTTTAAAAATACTTTAAATACCTGAAACTGCTCGGATCACCTTCTGCAAAATTATGTCCATCCCTATATTCCTGGCGAGGCATCCCTAGAACAAAGTTAATCCATCAACTAAATCAAATTCCGGACTGTTATCTAAACTTTGAAGCTTAGTGATCGCTTCCACGCCCAAGCAATGTCCCAAATTAGCCGGCGTTTGGGATATTAGACACTGCCGGAAGCTGTCTCCGATCGTAGACTCGTTTGGCGTTAGAGCTGCACCAGCGAATTTCATTAAAAAGGGTACATGCACTAGGAAGAGACCCACTCCCGACAACATTTCGAATATTTTTTGAACTTGGCATTGTTCCCGTGTTTGTTTTATATACTTGATATGTTTCAGTGGTTCCGAAAGTTTCAGTGAAAGTGCTCTGGTAATGATGAGTTTTTTAGAATTATTACGTCTATTGTCTCGCGGCAATGCTGTATGCAATGGGAATAGGTTGCGGGTAGTTTTTTATTTTTCGTTGTTTAACACAATGACACTGGGAGAAAGTTATGAATGAAATAGTTAAGTAATACTATTAATTATTTATTTATATTATACTGGAAGGTCATATATTCTATAATAACAATAATAACAACAGACATAACATTAAAAATCAGATAATCAAAAATTATTGCTGAGTGTGGTCTGAATTCATTGGTTTCTTATTCGTTTCATATGAGAAATAACACAACATATATATTTAATAAACTAGATTTTAATAGATAAACTTAATAAACAGCAAATTACGGTTGTGTGTGGAAGAGAGATGGCATTACACAAAAAAATTTTTTTTGTCACAGAAAATCAAATTACGGTTAAAATATGAATTGATCACTAACCGATAATTTTAACTATGAGTGATACAGTGATCAAAAAGGAGTTCAATCCAATATTGACTAATAAAAAAAACTGACTATGGGAGCTTCAAAATAAACATTAAATGCAAAATTAATCTTGCTGTGCCATTAAGGAACACGAGGCAACTTGATGACGAATTGGAAGTTTTTATAAAAAATGTCCAATGGGTAGCTTTAGAAAATGCTCCCACAATAACTTCTAGAACAAAAGAGAACAACTATCCAAAAGAAATCAGTAAACTCATAGTAGAAAAAAATATAGTTAAGAAAAAAAAATGGCAGCAATACAGAGTTCTACAAGACAAAAACTAGTCTAAAATAATGCTACACAAAAAACTTAAAAGGAAGATATAGAATATAAAAAAATTCAACGATTGAGTCCTTTTTTAACACTTTGACCTGCCATGTGTATACCTGAATATACACATTAAGGTACTCCCACTGTAACGGTATTCCTATCACCCGTCAAGCATATCCTCACAGAATGTCAATACTACCAGGCCACTCGCATTGCCAACAATATGAACCACCATTTAAAAGAACTTCTGAACTGTTTCAAGCTGACTCAAGAGCCCAATAGACTTCTTAAAGACTACACAGTTGTTTAACAAAATATATTTTATATAATATTCTAATCAAAAATAGGTAAAAAAGAAAAAAAGCATTGCTATGCATCTTCAGGTCTTACGGTACCTGGTAAATTAAATGCTGAAATTACAAAAACCCTCATTAGGGTGTTGTCTAATAAAGAAAAATAGAGCAGATATGCCAATAAATATATGCCTTTGATTATAATTATGAATTAAATAGATTAAAGCAGACAAAGTAAAAAACAAATGGCACCAATAATATAATAAATTGAAATTAAACTAGTAAATAACCAATAAATACCACTTACATGCCGCTACAAGAATTATTAATTAGTGAATTTAGAAAACATAGTTCAAACAATCCTGGTTTAGCTGGTGATGGGTGATCATCGGTTTTATTGTAACTGTTTGACAATAAGAGGGGAAAGTTGTTAAGGGGAGAGATACTAACAAAATTAAAATAGGAAATAGGTATTGTGTAATTGTTTGTTAAAAAAAAAGAATGTGATGTTGTTATATTATTTAAAAGTTATTTACATTTATTCAATAGGTATATTTTGGAAAATGTGTGTTAATTTATTGAATTATTAATTAAAATAAGACAGCTATACTCTGAGATAGCCGAACTTGTAATTATCAAACTATGATAAATTGATTTGGTCTCTGTTTTGGCAGAAAGATTGTGATGTCAAAATATATTAAAATTAAAACACTTAAAGACACTTAGGGACAAACAGAACACAATCAAAAAGACAAAACAGACATTTAATTTAAAAGAGGGCACTTAGTGGTACTACATTACTTATAGGAGAGGAACTGGCAAAAAAGTTAGTTTTTTGTTGTCTACTAGATTTTTAAGAGGTAAATTTGATAAGCAATTGTAGGTTAAACTGTGACAGTTCTTTTATTTATTGATATTGCAAATAGGGTTGACCAAGTTTATGATTTGAAGTAAATAGATAACTGAAATAGTAATTAAATATTTAAACAGAAAGTTGTAATCTAATATGAATAATATGAATAATATTGGCATACTTTTAACAAAGACTAAATGCATACAAAATTAAACTTATAAGTCAGTATTTGGTATTATATTGTTACTCTTTACTATTGTGAACCCTGTATCATAACTCTGTAGGTACTACTAGGCTGCTATATACATAGTCACTTCATTTTGGGCCCAAAATTGACGAATTGCCCCTGAAGATGTTCTAGGGAGCGAAAGTACTTGGGCAAAAGTTAATTAATACAACTGTGCTCGATATCTGCCATTATTTTATCAAAGTTCATTTATTCGAGCATTCAACCTTATATCAAATCTTTTATGTTGTTAGTACGAATACTATATAGCGGACCAACTCGACATCGAGTTTTTTAAATGAAATTTTTATTTTGCGAGAAAAATTAAGAGATCAATACAAACAATATAAGCAAGAATATACATAACATTCATCAATAATAATGCAAGTAAAAAGTGTATTAAATATCACGAAATATTTCGTCGAAAACAATGTTTTTTGTTACAATGTTATCATTTAGCAGTTAATTTTGCATGCTGATAACGAATCCGGTGTCAGATTGGCTCTATCTTGACGTTTTATGCGCGTTTCGGGTCACTTCCGGTGTCGGATCGCAACCGGAAGTACATATTTAGATTCGTCTCGACGAGACCTTTCGATCCATATATACATTGTGGGGTCTAAAACTTAAAGTAAATTTTAACTTCCGGTCATCTCAAAACCGGAAGTGAATTTTTGTACCAAAAGTATATCTTGACTATCTCATACGTAATACTAATAATATTCCGAAACAATATTTTAATTATCTAATATGGTTTTTGAGTAAAGTGGTGGGCAAGAAAAGGGCTTAGCGTTTTAGTATATAATATTGTAAACCTGTGCTCCCTTGTCATGACCAAAGATGTCGTGATACGTTAATTTGAATAAAAAAAATTGTTAATCCCTTATAAATACCCTTATAAATAAGTGCTCAGAAGGAAAAATATTTTTATTATTCTAGTATTTCTATTTATATTAATTTATTTGCAATTATCAATATAAAAAGTTCTTTTAAATATATTATTACATTGTTTTAAAACAAGTTTAATTTTTACGTAAAGCGATCCCAGTGAAGCAAGCAGGAGCATCAAAGGAAGGATGTGAACTCCATCCACCAGAGACAATAGATTACTTCGTTTCACTTTCCCTATCTTTTCATCCTACCCGTCGAGTGCAATTTTCCTTTACAATTTGCAAGATTACAAATTGAGATACATCGCATAATGAGCAAAAACTATTAGAATATATTGTCTGACTGTTGTAAAATAAAAATAGTAATTTGTTGTTTCGTGTTTTCCAACGGATGAGTACTTAAGATATAAAATTCGAAATAAAGAAAGGCGTCGTAAACAAAATAAACTCTTGACGCAAATGTAGATGTAAGTGTATACACTTGTATAGAGTATAACGTGCACAGCATAATAACAATAACAAAAATCTTAAAAGTTTGTTTATGTACCAGTATGTATTATCTGAAAAAAAAAACATATCTAAAAGCAATACTGAACATCTATAAATGTCCTCAAAGCACTGTAAAAACAGGAAATACTTTCTCAAGGGTATTTACAGTAACGAAAGGCTTGAGACAAGGATGTTGTCTTTCCCCCACCCTATTCAAAATATATATTGCACCAGTGGAGACAAAAATGTGCGGGAATGGGGTTGAAGCTTAACAACCATTATCTGACAACGCTGTTCTTTGCAGATGCTCAAGTACTAATTGCAAGCTGTGAAGAAGATGCAGATTATATGCTTAGAAAGCTCAAAGATGAATACGAAAAATGGGGGATGAGTATGAATATGTCTAAAACAGAATATATGCGAATAGGCAGTAAAGACGAAGACCTGGATTTGGAAATTAGACAAATGAAAAGGTGCTACGAATACAAATATTTGGGAAGTATTATTTGCAGTAAAGGAACAACGGAACGAGATATAGACTATAGAGTGCAACAGGGCAGGAAGAGTGTTTAAATTCTGAATTCAATACTTTGGTCCAACAAAGCTACTATGAGAACTAAAATGACTATCTACAAAGTAATTGTAGAGCCCATTCTTACATATGGAGCAGAATGTTGGCAAATGACAGTAAAAGGAAAGAAAAAAGTCGACACGGTTGAAATGGACTACCTGAGAAGAGCTTGCCGTATATCAAGAGTAGAACGTATACCTAATTCTGAAATTAGAAGAAAAACAGATAGAGTACATACAACTTCTGAAAGAATAGAAACTAGACAGTTAATATGGTATGGACACGTACAGAGGATGGACGACAACAGATGGCCAAAAAGAGCTATGGAATACATTCCAAGTAATAGAAGGAAACGAGGAAGACCAGCCAAGTCTTGGATACAAGGTGTTATGGAAACCATGAAAGACAGAGCCATTGATGAAGACACCTGGAGAGATAGAAAAAGATGGCGATCGAAATGCAGGAAGCGGCAGAAGCTGTAGGATCCCCGCTTATATATATATATATATATATATATATATATATATATATATATATATATATATATATGTATGTCTTATCTGACGAACTTAATCCAATAACGCTGCCAGCTGTTAAGTTGACTACGATTATAATACGGGTAAAATATGTTTCAGAAAACAGATATTATTAGAATATCAATTTAAACTTAAAAAAAGTACTAATGGCTTATAAGAAAGGAATAAGAACTGAAAATATAATATTGTTGCACTTCAAATCACCTTGTATGTATCAAAACATCGAAGAATATTTTTAATGCATTTCTATTTCCTATCGCATATGTTAAAATACCGAAAAAGTATTTTCAATACTTTTGCACCGCTGTAGTTGATAATAAACATATTTTAAAGTTTGTTTATTAATCACATATGCATATTTCTTCGGTATTTCTTTGATCGAGTGCCGCTTTAGGATATTTTGCGCGTCAAACAAACAGAATTTGTTCGTTTATGTTTTGTTTATACCAAGTTGGGTGAACGATTTTTGAAAGAGAGTGACATCATTCTTAGTGAGGCCGCTGTCAAAGGCAGTTGTTTTCGGTGTTAGTCCGAATTTTTCTACTAATTCGTAATTTTTTTTCGTTTTTCGTCTTTTGTTATGGGAAATGAGCAGTATAGTAGCAGTGTGGAGTTAAATTTTTGTTAAAAAAGTTAGTTTTGGAAGAGTTTTTGAAGAGAGAACACGCGGCGTGGGTCGTCTGAATAAACCGGAAAATTTGTTAGTAGAAAAGTGAATTATACTTAAATGTTATGTGTCAATTTTTGCCAGAGTAATGACTGTTTTGTTTTCGTGCCGACTCTCACCTAAAAGATTTGAAGAACGGCGTTTACAACAACTTTAAAAGACACCCACATGGTTCCATTGTGCTTGAGTTTTTAAGAAGACAAGTTTCAAAGGTTGGGTCTCAGTGCCTAGCTTTCACCCTCATTTTGTTTGTCCCAAATCATTCCGGACTATTTTCGCAGTGCATTTGTTTGTGTTGCTTTGAATTTAAGTCCAATTCCAACTTCAGAACTTTTAAAGAAAAAAATAACATTTAGTGAAATAAAGGTATTTTTGTTGTTGAAATTTTAAAGTAAAAGTAGACATTTTCCATCAATAATTGCTTTCATAACAAGTAAATTGTAATAATTAAAATTAGAAATGTTAGGGAGTGGCTAAGCTGTCATATTAATTATTTTCAAAGTTTTAAAATTTAATATTGGCTTACGACAGCTAACTTTATGTTCTTGATAATTGCTATATACCCAACCCATCGAGTTAGAATCTATGGAGAAGCTATGAGCATATTAACGTGTGTATTAAAAATGGCGTAGGTAGGCGTGGCTAACGATGATACCAATATGGCGGTAGGATCATGGCCGGACTCAATAATATTAAAACTACTATAAAAATATGACTAGTTATTCAGAAGATTTAATCATAATCTAAAAAAGTGCAATACATTTTTAATAAACTATGATTTATTTATTCCGCGGTAAACACTAAAAACACGATAGATTATACATAAAGATAAATTAATACAGTCAAATACTATTAATTTGTTCTCTGAAGTACGGGCCATTACTTTGTTTACATATTTGTATACTAACCTGTAGAACGTTATTCCTGAAGATTTTTTATTAACCTTGATTTTGCTACTGCCACTACGTTTAGAACAAGAAACCATTATTATGCACTATCAAAATATATTATTACAGTTTCTATAAAAGTATTATAAAACTAAAAATATTCGAAAAACAACAAACGTAAACAAACATATACGATCTGTCAAAAGTGTCAAAATAATCTTAACAATATGGCCGAAGAGAGGTCGTTTTTAGTCACGTGATGCCCTCTCCATAGATTCTAACTCGATGACCCAACCATAAATTTAGATTTTGTTTTGTTTTTTTTTAAAGGTTAATCTTTATGCATAGTTCCATTTAAAAAGATATTTTCCATTTGTAATAATTTATTTCTCCGACTTCAAGAGTTTGTAAACCGATAGTAACTTTTAAACGTTAAGTTTGTTTTTGTTATTTTGTATTTTATTATTATTATTTATATTTGTAACTGTTTGTGGTAAGATAACAACTTTTTTAGTTAAATAATTTAATAATTTTTTACCCTAAATCAAGTATTATTTCCTTTAAAAAGTTTCTAACCCCTATTGTATTTTTTTAGGAAAGAAGAACCTTTCGTCCATCAGAAGATTCTTGTAAGCAGCGTCCATTTCAAATAGCTTAAGAACCTTCTTTTGTTGTGTGTTTGTCCAGGAGATTCATGTAAGTACCCCTTTTGATTCAGTTTTGTAGTTACCCCATTCCACCCCCCTTGTCATTCACTTATCTACGACCCAGCTCTCAAAAAAAAAAACCTTGAGTAGCCGTTCGCAAACGTTTTGGTTTATTTTGCTTACTCTATCTCTAGCCCCGTAATTTCTATCCCCAATGTTCAAACCCTATAATGATCCCAATGTGATAGTCAAAATAATCGTTACAATATGTGTTTTGAAAATGAGTCGTTCATACAGAGAAAAGAGAAAGATGTTTTCAGATCCATAATATTTGATGTTAGGGGAAATTTAATTTAAGATTATTTATCTAAGTGTTTTAGTATGCCCCATAGTACGCCCCATAGTGCTTTGCCATAGTGAAAAAATTTATTATTGTTATAGAAACTAAGTGTACGAATTTTTGCGAAGTGTTCGGAAACAAAAAAAAAAGACAGTTATAAGCGAAGCTCTGATTTACAGGTAACAAAAATTAGGAAAAAGGACTCTATATTAATCAGACGTAATAAACTGCAAAAGTTTTAGAGGCGCAACCTTATACCCAGATCATTGCCTAGTGATCTCAACATTGAGTGCTAGAATTTTAAGCACCAGTAAAGAAAATAAAATGGATACAAAAAAATAGAATGTGCAAAAGTTGAGAGATGCGACAATTGCAGAACGGTACTCAGAAAACATCACCATCAAAATGTAAATAAAGAAGACCAGACAGATACAGACTCCTACTGGACCAGAATAAAGGAAGACATGAAGCAGCAGAGAATGATGATATAGGAACAGAAATTTGTGACCGTAAATATGATTGATTTGAGGATGAATGCAAGAATGCAACAAAAAAAAATGAAGCCTACAGAAAGATGCTTATCCGACGAACTAGAACAACTGTAGATAATTACCAAACAAAGAGAAAAAAAGAAAATAGGATACACAAAAAAAAAACAAATCACTTAAATAAGGAACTTAAACATAGAAAACCTCAAAGGAAAGAAAGAATTCATTCTATAAGAAAGTTAACATCAACAGAAAAAAATTCAAGGCAACCACAAGTCAATGCAGAAGAAAGAATGGCGTCCTATTAACAACAAGAAAAGATGTATTAAATAGATGGGTGGAATACTTTGGCCAGGCACTTAATATAGAGTAAAAAGAAAACGTGAAAGACGAAAGGGATGAGGTAATGGGAACAGATGAAAGGGGAGGGGAACCACCAACGATTTTTGAAGTTTAAGATGCAGTTTAAAAACTAGCCAGAAACAAATCACGCAGAATAGATAATCTCCCAGATTGTCACGAGATTGTCCCAGATTGTCACTAAAAAAGTTGTCACGAAAGTGGCAAAAAGGAGATATTTTTGAATGCTCTAACTCCAGAGGAATTATGCTTTAAATGCGTATAAAATACTTGCCACAGTACTATGTCCCCGTATGGCACCATATGCAGAACGAATAGTAGGAAAATAGCAGACTGATTTCAGAGGTGGTAAATCGACAATTTATCAGATTGCACTCTGAAACAAATTTTAGAAAAATCACTGGAATATTGCATTGATAATCATTACATACTTATAGACTACAAAGCAGTTTACAGCTCTGTGGATAGAAGAGAAATGTTCAAAGCAATAAAAGAGCTAGAAATACCAAAAATCAGTTGGCAAATTTAACAAAAATAACTCTTGAAAAAGTTGAGTGTAGAGTACGAATTCAGGGGAAAACTGTCTGAACTTTTCAAAAACAAATAACGGGCTGCGCCAGACCCTCTCTTCTGTATACTTTTCAATTTGGCTCTGAAAAAAGTAATACGTATGTCATAAATCACAATCATTGGTTCAATGTATAACAAATCAGTGCAAATGCTTGCCTATGCTGATGATATCAATATTGTTGGTAGAACGGAAAGCGCTTTACGAGAGGCATATGTAGTATTAAAAGAATCAGCTTCAAAAATGGGTTTAATAATAAATACCAATAAAACGACGTATAAAAAAATAAGCACCCAACCACAAACCATACGCTTACTTGTTATAGAAAACAACATCATAAACTTAACACTGAAAATAATACTACCGCAGAGATAAACCGCAGAACTTGCACGGCCAACAGATGCTATTTTTGGCTCAATCTCCTCCTTAAATACACAATTATATCGAGAAATACAAAAATAAAACTCTAAAAAACAATAATACGCCTAGTCCTAACATATGGCTCAGAGACCTGGACTCTAACAAAAAGTAATGAAAACATGTTGTGGAAGGATGTTTCGAAAGAAAAGTACTTAGGCGAATCTATGGAGCAGTAAATACAATGGAGTGTGGAGAAGACGATACAACGTCGAACTTTATAGAATATACCAGGAACCAGATATTGTAAAGTATATTAAGATAGGACGTCTGAGGTGGATAGGGCATGTAATGCGGATGACACAAATTGGCCCAGCCTTAAAAAATCGCTCCTTGATAGACTCATTGGTCCGAGAAGAAGAGAAAGACTTAAAACGAGGTTTTCCGATAACATTGATGAAAACATGAGAAATATGTGAATACGTGCTTGGCAAAGGAAGGCGATGGATAGGGATGACTGAGGAAATTCTTGAGGAGGCTAGGACCCACCTAGGGTTGTAAAGCCAGAATTATGATGAAGATGTCAAAAATTTGATCATAAAAATTTTTCAGTTCATCGTCATATTTCCTATTTGTAGTTGGGGTATATATTTGGAGTATATTGGTTTTGAATGGTCAAATAATTATCTAGAGAAATATTATTATATAAAATTTCGAGGCTGGTACAAAGTTGGTCACATATTTACTCAGTTTTATTGTTACTAAGATATTTACACAATTTTTGTGATGCGGGTCTTTGGACTAACATATTACACTACCGTCCTTTTTACAAGTCTTAAGTCTGGCCATCTCAATTCGCCGATTCCCAATAGATCTATTTTCATTTCTTGAATTGCATTTTCAGGTTTTTCAGCCGCAAATAGAATCCTGACATTCCATGTGCATATTCTCAAATTAGATTTTCTCCTTTTTTAGGATTTCTTTTACTCATATAATGTCTAAAAATGTCTAAAATATAGAAGATTGTATCAGTTACCTGTTTTTCAATAATCTTGAATACGATTCAGTTGAATATTGCCCATATGCAACCATAAACCCAAAAATACTCAGAATACCCAAAAATAGTGATGCAACGGTTAACGGTTTCCAGGTAATTGAAGACACAAGTGCATAAAGGATCTATGTAACATTTTTTAAAAAAATCAGTTTTTAGGCTCAGTAGGTCTGTTTTAACCACTAAATTTGCTTCATAAGATTTATTTGGCTTAAAAACGTTTAGCAACGATTTATTTAGGGGATAAAGGATCTATGTACCAAGCAATATTTTATTACAAAAGTGCATAAAAGATCCATGTGCTCAATATTGTACATAGATCTTTTATGTCTGACCAAACGGATTGCCGTTGTCATGCTATGTTACATAGATCCCTAAAGTTAGGTTATGTTGTTCTTTACATCTAAAATCGTACTGTGTACTTTTATAGTGAAAATAGTGAAATAAGTTGCGAAAATGTCAGCAAAAAGTAGACTTTTACTTAATCTGGGACAAAAACAGTATGAACTTATGTTGAATTAATAATAAATCTTGTTTTTTACTAAAATATGCTTCTTAATATTAATTTGAGGTTAAGAGTTTACCGGAACGGTAACAAAATACCTGCATAAAACTTGTTTTGAGCAATGTTTTTATTATTTAAACATTGTAGAACAACTTGATCAGATAAAAAGAGATTAAGCATAACTTTGTTGTCGTAGATATTGCCCAAACTTTACCTGAACAAGATAAAACTCCACCAAGAATCGAGAATATCCTGCATGAAAAGCAGATATCTTTACCGGAGTTGCAAAATACAATTTACGGTAAATATTCATTCTAAAATTAAATTGTTTAAAGGTTTTGGTCTACAGATAAAAATTATAAAGTAACCTACCTACCCTATATGTTTAAACAAAATTTTAAATTGTAGATTCTATATCTGAAGATGAAGTAATTTCTCCAGAATATACTTCAGACGACTACAATCCAGATAGTTCTGATTCGAGCGAAAGTTTTGAAGATTCTCATTGTGAGGATGAAAGTCATCCCGTATCAGTACCACATGTCACAGCAGAAGATTCAGTTTTACTTATAACTCAACATGAAAATACTGAAAATCTATTGGACAGGAAGGAAAGTCTTTTAATATCTAGACATAATGTTAAGAGAAAGGTATTCAATTTGCCAGAAAAAAAATCAAGAATAAGGAAACGCCGTCCTGAAACATGGAAGAAGAATAAGACTGCCTTAGCGAGACAGAGAGGTGAGACATACATGTCATTAAAAAGTAAAAAAGAGATGCCAAGCAAAAGTCCCGAATTAGGATCTTTATGCAAAAAAGAAAATTGCAAAAAGAAATGTGATGAGCAATTTAACAAGTTTGATAGGGAAACAATATTTCGTAAGTTTTACGCATTAGATCAAAATGCAAAAAACTCATTACTTTTTAAATCTGTTTTGATTATGCCAGTTAATCGCCATAGAAAAAACATTAGTAAAAATAAATCATATACATTTGGTTACACAATAACGTGTCAGACACGTATCAAAACTGTCTGTAAGACTGCCTTTATCTCCCTTTACCAAATATCAAATAAAAAGGTACAACTCATTCGAAATCAATTAAAATCAGGGACTACAGCTCCTTCACCAGATAAAAGGGGGCATCATAATTCTAGACCAAATAAAATAGAAAAAGATGTGGTTGATGCTGTAAAAGGACACATTCTTTCTTTTTCTGCAGAACAGTCACACTATTCGCGAAACAAAAATGCCAATAAAATTTATTTGTCTCCCTTGTTAAATATAACAAAACTGCATGAATTGTATCAAGAATATGTTCAAGAAACTAAGATGGACAAACGGTTTTTGGTTTCAAAAAGTTTTTATACGCACATTTTCTCATCAGAATTTAATTTGTCTTTTGGCCAGCCCAAAAGTGATACATGCAGTATGTGCAATGCCAATTTAGTGGATGAGATCCACAAAGAAAAATTAAAATTTGCTTTTGAGCAACAAAAAGTCGATAGAGAACGGGCACATAATAATAAAGAAATATGCTATTTAACCATGGACCTACAACAGACCATGCCTTTACCACGCCTTACTACTTCTAAGGCATTTTATTTAAGGCAGACGTGGTTCTATAATTGTGGAATCCACTCAATAACGTCAGAGGGTGATAAAGCCTACTTTTTTAATTGGACCGAAGATGTAGCAACGAAGGGCATTCTTGAAGTTGGCAGTAGCTTGCACATATTTGTTCAACTTTTAACAAGCAGAAAGAAAGAAATAAACCACCTTGTCATATGGTCTGACTCGTGTGCAGGGCAGAACAAAAATTTTAACCTAATATGCCTATATCAGTACTTAATTTTAAAGGGATACGTGAAGATAATAGACCATAAATTTCAAGAAGTAGTGCATTCCTTTTTAGATTCTGATAGAGATTTTGGAATAATTGAACAGAAATTACGAAAAGTTGAGACCATATATGCCGCAGATCAATATAGAGATATTATAAGAGAATCAAGTCAAAAAGGTTCTGTTATTATAAATATGACCGATCATTTTAAAAATATAGCTGCCATAGGAAATAAATTACACTTATTAAATAGAAAAAAGAATTGTTGTGGAGATAAAATAAATTTTAGAGATGATATCAAATGGATACGTGTGGATAGCTACGGTGAATATTACTATAAAAACTCCTTAGACCCAAACACGCCGTTCTTACAAGTGGATATAATAAAAAATGTAACGGCCAATTCAGGAGAAGGTTTTGTATTAGAAGTTATACCAAACAAAACGAATACTCTGTCTGTTGAAAAAATTAATAATTTAAAACAACAACTTTGTTTTATAGAGGAAACTTATAGACATTTTTATACTCGTCTATGGGAAAATAAAGAAGGCGCAGAAATCAAAAATGAAATAAATAAAAAAATAAAAAAAAGAAGAACGAATTAGAAATAACATTTGATTTTACATCGTTTTATTATTTCTTGTATCCTTTATGCATTTTGAATTAAAAATGTTTGCCTAAGTTACTTAGGGAATAAAGGATTTATGTACATTTATAATTAAATGTTTTTCTTTAGTTGTGAATTATTATTGTTAAATTATCATTATTAAAAAGTGTACTTTAAGGTCTAAGTTTCTTCAAAATTGTATCATTCTATTTTTATTAATAAAAAAGTTCTAATTAAAAAACTTGAATTCATTTTACTTGAAAAGTTGTTTATGTTACATAGATCCTGTATGCACTTGTGTCTTCAATTATTCTGGAGTGCTCTTTTGATTTTTTCACTTATAAGTGTCCAAATATTCTTAACAAATTTTTCAGTGTATGCATTGGTTTTCGTCCTATATGTTCGAAAAAGTAATAGGTAAAAAATAATTGAAAGGAAGTCATAAAGGTTTATGTAAATATTCTTATTTTAGCCCAGGATTACACAAAATTGAAAATTATTGAAATTGGTAAGTTACTCATAATAGCACTATATTTATGTTACGTCTATTTTTTATTTGAGTGAGCATGTGAATCGTTAAGATTTTCTAAATAAGTTTTAATCTACGGCTTCTTTTTCAAGGAAAACTTGACTCATCATCATCAAGTTGATCTTCACATCCATTTTCTGGAAAAGTTCATATTACCGATATTACTCTTAGACGACATTCAGCAATTCTTCTATTTAATTCCCCTGTTCTATATTAAATATGTTTGGCCGTGTTTACTTTTTGCTCTATCACGCCTTCCTTAAGTCAAAACATGTGTTGGTTTGTTTTATTCCAGCAACTTTTAGTATCTCCTTTATTATGAAAAACTGCATCCGAGGAACGATCTTCCGGTTAAACACCCTTGCTATTCTTCTTGTAGGTGTTATTTGTTTCACTTATTTTTGTTGCTATTTTTCTTATTGTTATTTGAGTGAGTGTGTTTAAATGGATCTTTCTTATCTCGTTCTTCTGGAAAAACATCAGCCTAATCGCTCTGCTCCATTCCTCGGGTATTCTGTTAGTGGTTGTTATTTTTTGTATGAGAAGCTGAAGTCATAGGTATAATCAGCTGCCATATTTAAAGAGCTTATCTGCTATCTTAAATTAAGCTCATTATTCGATTTCTTTCTTTAAGTATGGTTAGGATAATTATTAGATCTTATCGCTAATTGTTTTATTTGGCGTGTCTGCTAATAATCCTTCATTTTATTTTTGAAATATTTATGTAAGAAAGGGCACCCATGTATCCTCTTTTATGTAGATTATTTCCACCAGTTCTTTCGTTTTGGTGTTTTGTTGTCTTATGATGAAAGGAAATATTGTAGCTATTATAATTATAAATACAAAGTATCAAAATTTTTAAAACTCTGTGGGATAAGCAAGAAATTTTAAAGTAATATTGTTGTAATTCTAATAAATTACGAGCAAAAATACGTATCCAGTAGTGGATATTAAAAATTTCTCAGTATTTTGCTTGCACAAAATCTCAAACTAATTCATCTCGTTGCAAAGCCATAAAACCGTATATGCAAAGAAATCGTTTAATATTCTATTTAAATGTAAACGGGAATGCGGAGAATTACTTAGGAAATTCGGGGAAAATCGGTCTTTATTCTTAAAAATTATTACATTTATAATATTTCTATGTATTTTCAAAATTTTTAATATAAATGGAATACCGAGAAAACTTCTATGATGAATAAAAATATATAAACAGAAAATAATCTGGTTCGGTAGTTAATAATTCTCCTATAGTTAAGAAGGAAGAACTCTACAGTCCCGTATTCTAATCTGTGGTAAAAGAAATCACCAGGTTCACACTCTGAGATAGCGCG
>NW_027314181.1:0-17053 GCF_040954645.1 Diabrotica undecimpunctata | reverse complement strand
CGCGCTATCTCAGAGTTAGTGAGTTTTTGTGGAGTTAGTGTATCTGACAGCAGCTGAAGCAGCAAAATATTGTAAGTCATATTTCTCTACTTATATTCCAAGAGTCACTGTTCAGGCCAACGAGAGATTCAGTTTATCGTAAAGAGAAGATATTCCAAGAGTCATTTTTCACCCGGGCCAACGAGAGATTCAGTTTATCGAGAGGAGAAAGGCTACCATAATTTGAATGATTTGTGCTTTTGAAGGAGATCATTAAGGACGATATACTTGCAACAATCTGTGTAAGATTGCTGTTTACATAGGGAGCGGTTGAGAGGAGATAATATAGTCTACAAGGAACAAGGATTTGGACCACTCATCATCAGAGAGAGATATTTTTGTTTCTGCAGTTTTTTTCTTTTATTGATAACAAAATTTTTACACGTAATTGAGAAAGGATATAAATATTGTTGTGAATTTATTAATTGTTAAGTCTTTAATTTATAATGTCTTGTTCTTATCTTAATTCATTAAAAAGCACAATGACTGATATTTATTTATTTTCACTAAACATACATAATTTATTAAAAGCGAACGTAACATTTTATCGCGAGCGCGTCGTCCGAATTAACTGTTTTCAAAATAAAAGTTCCTCCATATTTATACGAAAACAGCTGCTCTAGAATCCCATGGATTTTGACCTCAATTGACCTGGTTTCGCCTCGAATGGACAGGCCTAATTCCGGAAGATTCGAATGGAACCAGTTTTTTTATTACTTGGAGTTTATGCCAGCTATTCGAAAGGTCTCGTATATTCTAAAACAGAACAGCATTAGTCATAATATAATACGGTTATTTTTAGGCCAGGATTTTTATCGTAACATTGCCCCCCTCTTAAAAGATGGTTCCTCCTGGAACCTTGTCGGGACTGGAACCGGAACTGTATGCTGGTATCGGCAACTGGACCCTCTTTTACAACTTCCAGTTGTATAAAAATGACAAGGGACGGTTTTCTCTCCGCACCAGTAACTATGCGGATTGCAACAGACTAACACCTGGACTTCGGTGTCTTTGAAGATCTCCTCCACCATATTTCGGATAACCCTCCAATCTAATTGGCGGCACTCCAACTTTGGCATGGCTAACTTTTGCACGTCGGACTCTAGTACGTGCTCTCTCAATTGAAGTAAGGCTTCCCATACATCTCGGTAGGTAGGTTGGTCACGGGCAGTGTCTTTTGTTACCAGGTAGAAAAGGTAACGTGATGCATCTTGGAGTTTCAAGGTTTTACCGGGAGCTGGCACCTGGCATTGAAGTTCTGCAACTCGACCAAACTTCCTTCGAAAGACGGATGCCAACCCTGGTGCGTCTTTGATACTGGCCGGAATGGTGAGGGCCAGCGAGTAGTCATCGGGGAGCGCTAGTAGATCTTGCTTTTCTTCAGTGGTAACACCATGTCTCGCTTTACCGGTACCTCCATAGGCACCCATGAATTCCTCAAACGTGAGGTCAGACACATCGTGGACTTGGTTTACTTCCACTTCTTCATCTACGTCGTGGTCACCTTCGAAAGACGCCAGCCGGTTATGGTGTACTATCATCGGCTTTCCCTTCGGAATCTTGCTTATTCGGTAGATGACATCGTTGATCTTCTCCATAATGAGGTATGGACCTTCCCAAAACTGCTGCAATTTGGGAGAACAACCTTTTCGCTTCTTGGGATTATACAGCCATACTTTGTCGTTCTTCTTAAAGCAACCCTTTTCGGCTTGTGTATCGTACCGTTTCTTCATTCGGTCGCTAGCGATCTGAAGGTGGGAACGGACCAACTCATGTACATCGTCCATTCTTCTTCGTAATTCGATCACATAATCTTCACCTGCTACATCTTCTCCAGGTCGACACCCAAACTCTAGATCACAAGGTAGTCGCATTTCGCGTCCGAATAGGACTTTCGCTGGTGTCTGGCCTGTTGATTCGTTAACAGCAGATCTGTAGGCCATTGTGAAGAACGGAAGGTATTGGTCCCAGTCTCGCTGATGATCGGACACCATCTTTGTCAAATATTTGCCAACTGTCCTATTCATCCGTTCTACCATACCATCAGATTGCGGATGATATGCTGTAGTTCTTGTTTTCTTCATGCCTAGTCTATCACATATTCCTTGGAATAGATCGCTTTCGAAGTTCCTGCCTTGGTCACTATGGATCTCCAAAGGCACTCCAAATCGGCTGATATATTCTTGGATCAACTTATCTGCAACGGTGGCGGCCTTCTGGTCTGGAAGTGCGTAAATCTCGACCCACTTAGTGAAGTAATCCATTACTACCAGCATGTACTTGCCTCCATTTTCACTTTCTGGAAATGGCCCAGCGATGTCCAAAGCTATTCTTTCAAACGGGCTTCCAACATTATATTGTCTCATAGGAGCTCTCCTTTTTCGGTAAGGCCCGTTACTCGTGGCACAAATAGTACATTTCTTACACCAGTCTTTTACATCGTCGGAACTGTTCATCCAATAAAACCGTTCCCGAATTCGCTGAAGGGTTTTCCTTACACCAAAATGCCCTCCCGATGGACTGTCGTGTAACTGACGAAGTACTTCGGCTATTCTGCTCTTTGGGATCACCAACTGTCTTCTCTTCTCTGAACCGTCATCATTTTCCAGGACTCGTTTAAGCAAGCCATCTTCGATGATAAATGAGTCCCACTGGGCCCAATACGTCTTAACTACTGAGCATAGGTTTGATATTTCCTGCCAAGGTGGTCGACGGTTTTCCTCTTTCCATTTTCGGATTTTCTGTATAACTGGATCTCTCTCTTGTTCTTCCCTGATCTTAGTAGGCGTCCAGTCGTCGTTGACAATCGTCGTTCTTAGCACTGCTGCTTCCTTGGATTCCGTTTTGTTGCAGTGGGAACACTCTGCTGAGCATGGCCTTCTGGAAAGAGAATCAGCGTTTCTGTGGCTAACTCCGGCCCGGTGCTCAATCTTAAAATCGTATTCTTGGAGTCGTTCGATCCACCTGGCTATCTGACCCTCTGGATTCTTAAACTGCATCAACCACTTAAGGGCGGCATGGTCGGTTCGGATTAGAAACTTTCTTCCATAGAGGTATTGATAGAAGTGCTCTACTGATTTCACTACTGCCAGAAGTTCTCTTCTCGTGACGCAATAATTCCGCTCAGGTTTTGAAAGAACTTTACTAAAATATCCGAGGACTCGTTCCTGTCCTCCTTGAATCTGAGACAGCACTCCTCCAATTCCCACATTACTTGCATCTGTATCTAAGATGAACTCTCCTTCTGGCAGTGGATACCCTAAAATTGGTGCTGTTATTAAATGCTTTTTCAAGGTCTCAAAGGCATTTTGGCAGTCTGTATCCCAGCGGTAATCTCTTGCTTCCTCCGTAAGTCGCGTTAATGGCTTAGCGATATCTGCAAACTTCTTAATAAACCTCCGGTAGTAAGTACATAGTCCAAGAAAACTTCTCACTTGATGTTTGTCAGTTGGTTTTGGCCATTCCTTAATGGAATCGATTTTTCCCTTATCCACGGCCACTCCTTCTTTACTGACTATATGACCCAGATAATTGACTTTACCTTGAAATAGCTGGCACTTCTTGGGGTTTAACATCAATTGGGCAGCTTTAAGTCGATTAAAAACGTTTTCTAGATTCTTCAGATGTTCTTCGAATGTCTCCCCCAAGACGATTATGTCATCCAAATAAACCAGGCATGTTTTCCAAGATAACCCTCTCAACACATTTTCCATAAGCCTCTCAAATGTCGCAGGAGCATTACAGAGTCCAAATGGCATAACGTTGAATTGCCACAATCCAGATCCTGTGGTGAAGGCTGTCTTTTCTTTATCGACTGGGTCCATTTCTACCTGCCAGTATCCAGACTTCAAATCTAAAGTAGAAAACAATTTACTTCCAGCCAATGTGTCCAATGTGTCATCGATCCGAGGCAGAGGATAACTATCTTTCTTGGTAACGTTGTTCAGCAAACGGTAATCCACACAGAACCTCGTCGTTCCGTCTTTCTTCTTAACCAGGACCACCGGAGAGACCCATGGACTCGTAGAAGGTTCTATCACCCCGTCTTTCTTCATTTCCTGAACAATCGTTTCAGCTTCCTCTCTCTTCGCCTGTGGTAATCGTCGAGCTGTTTGACGAATTGGCTTAGCATTACCAGTATCAATTTTATGCTTAACAACGGTAGTTCTTCCCGTCTTTCCTCCTTTCGGTACGAAAATATCACGATACTGCCGAAGAAATTCCCTTAATTTCCTTTTCTCCATCTGATTTAGAGACTGTCCTGCAACTGCAACCATTTGGTCGAATTTGTCGTTGGAATTATCAGATGTTGTCGCCTGACGGATTATGGATGTCACAGGTACACAAGTTCCTACCTTTGTCTCTTTCTTGATGGTCACTGGGTAGTCGTTGACATTGATAAGTCTCACAGGAATTTCTTTGGCCGAAGTCACCAATTCCTTTCCAATTATGATTCCACGGCCAACCTCATCGTCGTGGTTCCAAGGCTCCATCATAACAGGTGTCCCTTCGTCTACAATTCCCTGTAGTCGCGCTACTATGATCGTTTCGCTTCTCGCAGGCACGACTGTATCTTCTGTAATGGCTGCTTGCACAGTGTTGTCATTATGTGGATGGAGAAATACCTCTTCGTTGCCAACTTTGATTACCTTATTCTTAAAATCCAATTGGAATCCATGCATATTCATTACGTCCATTCCTAATATAACATCCTCTTCGATGTCAGCAACTATAACAGTATGGACGAACTTTTCTGCTCCAATTCCCAATTGTACCTGGATTTCTCCATGAATGTTAGCATTTTCACCTGTAGCGGTCCGAAGTCGCAACCTCGTTGGTAACAGTTTCTTTCGGCTGTTTATAACTGTCGGGCGTATAATGGTTCTGGTCGCTCCGGTATCCACCAACAACGTATGCTTTTTACCATTTATGTCTCCATCTACATATACACTATCTTCACGACATTTCAAAGAAGCTATTAGTATGAGAGGGTCTTTGGAAAAGTTCTGGGTCGAAGCTGCCCCCCTAAGGCTGACCCGTTCTAGTTTTCCTGATGGTGAGTTTCTTGATTTGCGTCGTACCTAGGGTGCTTACAGGAGCTTCGCACGTGTCCTATTTCGCCACAATTCCAGCATCTGATGGTCTTCGTTTTCTTATATGTCATGCTTTTCATCATATTAACGAGCTGGTCAAGTTTATCTTCATCTCCTTCCTCTTTTACAGTCCTAACTTTACTGTACCCACCAGAGGCCTGCGTAGCTGACTCGTATTCGAGGGCGGCGGATAAGACATCAACCAGCGTCTTGTGACGAGCTAATCGTAGTGTTCTCTGCATTTCATGATCACGAAGACCATCAATAAACGTTTGAACGGCCAATTTTTCCATCATGTCTTCGGGAGCTGTTGGATAAGCATATCGTACTAATCTGGCAATATCTACCTCATATTCTTGAAGAGCCTCATCTTTCTTCTGTCTACGATTTTTAAGCTGCGACTGATATACATGCTCCAAATGTTCGTGGCCATATCGCATATTTAACCTCTTCTTCAGTTGTTCGAAATCATCGGTCTCCTCTACTGCTATGGTCTGAAGCACATCTAAGGCATCTCCTCGAAGAGCGATAGTCAGGTTTACCGCCTTTTCTTTTTCAGACCATCCATTTGCTCTTGCGGCTGATTCGAACTGTTTCATGTAGTTGTTCCATGATGATTTTCCGTCGAAAGTTGGGACTTTAACATGAATAGAACCTCCACTTCCTTCAAATTTCGGCCGTGTCTCCAACTTACATTTCGTCTCGTCTTCTTTTATCTCCACTGTAATTGGATTGTTTCCTCTCTCTGCTGTCCCGGTTTCCTCCATCTTCTTTTCCATCTCTTTCCATATCTTTTCTTCGAAGGCCAACATATCGGCAGCAACTTGGTTTTTTAACGAAGATATTCTATCGTCCAGGGCAGACATCTCAGAAGTGACTTTAGAGATTTCCGAAGAGATGTTAGCAGAGACTTTGCTTTCCAGAGAAGAAATCTCGTTAGAAACTTTGCTTTCTAAAGAAGCGATGTCGCCGGATACTTTGTTCTCCAATTTCGAAATCGACGAGATGACAGCATCATGTTTGTCTTCAAATATATAAGTCTCTGGGTCTAGTCCTTCTTCTAGCAAAGCGTTCTTTAGTCGTTGGACTAACTCAGCCTTTTTTCCTGTGGAAGATAATTCTCTGTCTTCAAGATGTCTTCTTAAATTAGTCACTGTCAGCTCATAAATCGTAGCCATTTTCACAATTTATTTTACGTATTCACTTGTATTATTATTATAAGTCTAATTTATGTTCGATCTCACTTCTGGCACCATTTGTTGTGAATTTATTAATTGTTAAGTCTTTAATTTATAATGTCTTGTTCTTATCTTAATTCATTAAAAAGCACAATGACTGATATTTATTTATTTTCACTAAACATACATAATTTATTAAAAAGCGAACGTAACATTTTATCGCGAGCGCGTCGTCCGAATTAACTGTTTTCAAAATAAAAGTTCCTCCATATTTATACGAAAACAGCTGCTCTAGAATCCCATGGATTTTGACCTCAATTGACCTGGTTTCGCCTCGAATGGACAGGCCTAATTCCGGAAGATTCGAATGGAACCAGTTTTTTTATTACTTGGAGTTTATGCCA
Source organism: Diabrotica undecimpunctata (assembly GCF_040954645.1). Classification (NCBI taxonomy): domain Eukaryota; kingdom Metazoa; phylum Arthropoda; class Insecta; order Coleoptera; family Chrysomelidae; genus Diabrotica; species Diabrotica undecimpunctata. Next base: position 10,339 of record NW_027314181.1, on the reverse strand, counting down.
GCTATTCGAAAGGTCTCGTATATTCTAAAACAGAACAGCATTAGTCATAATATAATACGGTTATTTTTAGGCCAGGATTTTTATCGTAACAATATTTTGATTAGGAGAGTTAGAATAGTTTGGGATTTTGAGATTTCAATTAATATTGTTTGTACCATTAATTTTGATTGTTCACGTACGGAGAACAAAATTTTGAGAATCCTTATATGAGATTTGTTTATTGAAACCTTTGAGTGTGAATTATTTCATTATTTTTATTTCAATATATAGTGTTAGATCATATGTGTTTTTTATTATTCCGGTATTCTCTGGACCTTACCTTTCACATGTAATAGCCTAGATATTGAAGCACGAATTTAACCCTGAGATAAAAGAATTAAAAATTGTGATAGAGTCATAATCATATCATTTTAATAATTTTAATTAATCAAAAAAATTAATTAGCTAATTATTGCTTGGCGCACCAAGACTATAAATATCACAATAATATATATATATATATATATATATATATATATATATATATATATATATATATATATATATATATTATATATATATAGATAAGATTAATGCGAGTTCATAGTAAAATACGCTTATAAGCGTCTATATTCTTTGGTAAAATGCTTGCAAGTTAAAATACCAGCAAGGAGCGTTACTATCTAACTTGACAGCTAACGTCGTCAAAATAATGGTTTTTCTCAAAACTAAATAGCGGAAAAAAATATAGCTTCCTCAAAAATTTTAAGTTTAATATGAGTGTTATATAATATATATATATATAATATATATATATATATATATATATATATATATATATATATGTATATATATATATATATATATATATATATATATATTGTTATGATTATTTATTTTGAGTTCAAACTTAGTTTATTGAGCCAATAAAAAAATTATAACTTATCTGTTATCAAAAGTAAAATAATCCTTATATTACCTGTGTTCGATGGATTCAAAAGATTTTCTAGTTGTCTTTTATCGGGAGGGAAGAAAGGATAATAATACAAATATATTATATTAAAAAGATTTACGTTTCTTTATTTTATATGAACGAATAAAACAATTATTAAATTCTGTCGTTATCTTATCAATCAGCATACAAGAAAATAAATCAAATTATTATGATAATAAGATTATAAAACTACATACATTTATATTACGTGAAAAACCAATTTTACTTAAAATTTTCTTTACTTGAAAAAAAAAGAAACCACAAAACTTTAAACTTTTGATTAGCCTAACAAAACCTCAATTCTTAAATTTGAATGCTAATGACCATGATGTGGAAACGATCCTTCACAGATATAAAATTCAATTGTACAAACACTTACAGTTTATTTTCTTCTTGAGTTGTATGTTGGAACATACCCAGAAAAGTCCAGTCTCCTCAAAGATGTGATCTCCCTTTTTTGGCACCTCTGCTCCTTCTTTACGTCTCTGCAAACCTCCTGCAGACTACACAAAAAACACCTGATTCACTTCTCCAAACTCCGCTACTTATTTATGACACCAGGACCTCCTTTTGTCAACTTGATGCCGTAAGAATACTTTCACATATACTTTATAAAAATGCCCACGGTAGATACAAGGACACTCTGAGATAGCGCGTTTATCTCCTTCTTCAAACTATTCACTTCTTTTCGTTACGCCGGTATCCAAACTCACGAACCACACCCTATCTTGAGACACACGACTGTTTCCTTTCGATGACCAAAATATGACTAACTTCTCCTCTCTCATGATCGACTCACCAAATTCCCATTTAAAAAACGACCGTCCAATCAAAAAGCTTAAATTGTGTTTACTATGATATTGGAAAAGCCTAATTTCGGTTTCAGAGAAAACTAAATAGCTTACTTTAAAATTGGATTTTTTCAATACATCATTTATACATATTTCAAAAGATTAGAATATGGTCATTTAATACTCGACTCTACAAACAATGAAGAGATTAACTTACAGGTAAAATGTCTTCTAATTCTAAACAAAGGATTTTTGATAATTTTGTTTGAAACGGAAACAAGTCGTTTGCCAAACAAATTTCTATTCTTATCTACTAAATCTTATCTTAAATTACTATATACAATTTGTTTATATTGATATCTTGAAATTTTATTTCGATGGATTTTTTTATTTATTTTTCTTTGGTTGGGAAAGAAGAAACATAACAATATATATGTGTATATATATATATATATATATATATATATATATATATATATATATATATATATATATGTAAAAGATTAAATCTTCTAGCAAAAACTGCCATCGCTTTGTTCAATTAAATGACCAAATATATGGCCTAGGAGGAGAAATTCGTTACAATTCCCGTGCTCGAATCGATATCAATAAAGTGTTATGAATTTAGGCCCATCCCAGCCTCATCAGACACTTGGGCTATTACAAATTCAAACTCGTGGTGAAAGTCCAACGAATGTCTCGTGGTGAAGCTTTAAGAGACATAGACAAGTCCTCTATAAGGACCCTTCTCGAGTGATAACTGACCAAGGTACAGCATTTCTATCAGAGGAATTTGAAAGATATTGCCAAGAAGAAAACATTCAACATATTCTAGTCACAACTGAAGTACTACGAGGAAACGGTCAGGTTGAACGAGTAAATAAAACAATTATCCCTGTTCTTACAAAATTGAGTTTAGAAGAACCTACGAAATGGTATAAAAATGTTGACAGGGTACAAAATGCATTGAACTCTACCTATCAACGAAGTATAGGTACTACACATTTTGAAGTATTGGTTGGCGTAAAAATGAAAAATAAAGAAGACATTCGAATCAGAGAACTCAGAGAGGAAGAGGTGATAAAAATATGTGATGAAGAGAGAAAAGAACTCCGAGAAAGATGTAAACAAATGTGTAAGGTACAAGCTGTAAACAAAAAGGGGCATAATTCAATCCGTGCTATTCAAGATTGGCACAATTGGCAATGGTTAACAAATTTAGAGTAGTAAGTACGTTTTCCTATCACCAAAATATTTTTAAAGACACAAGGACAATATTTGGTACTAACTAATTAAAGCAAATAGAGGACATATAATAATTAGAAGGGAAAATCAAATGGAATAAAAATATTTTTAGAAATCGGAAAAGGCAAAATGATGACAAGGAGAAACTTAAACTTGCACTGATTGAAAGAGGTGAACAAAATAACTTCAAAAATGAATAGAATGTAATTCAAACAAGATCAAGAGTATCAACAACCAACAGAGGCGGCGTAGTGCGAGGGCAACGTGGGCCACAGCACACGACCTCGCGGTCCGAGGGGCCTCGCGCAATGGTGGTTTATGCATTACTTAAACCGTTGATTGAATAACCCAATTCAATCAACGCTTAAACCTATGTCATGAAAGCGCCGAAAAAAGTAATTGCATCGCTATAGCTCGCGAGAAATCCCTGCTGCGATCCACGTCACCGCTGGCCTAAAAAGGGTATTTCCCTGAAACTGCGTTTCTATCTCTTGCGAAGAATTTCCGCTGCAAGTCGCCATCTAAAACAAAATAGGGTATTCGCCGTTCGTCAAAGAACAGCCCCTCCCCGTACAGCGTGACATTCTATTTAAAAAATTAAAACTGTGGTTCACTGTTTCAAAATACTGTTTTGTAACTATACCTACTTATAAAATAATAAAAACGTAGCCTAGTACTTTACTATTAATTTATTGTTTGTGATGTGAAGAAAAACAGTTGTACAGCCAGATTACTAGCAGGTAATTAAACAATTCAGCAGTGTACCTAAAAGTAGAAAATTTCTGTTCCTGTAATATTTCAATTTAGTGTTAGAAACTGTAATCAGAAAATGAAGCATGAAGGTGGAAGAAACGATCATGAAAAATGAGCACCAGTGCTTGGCATTTGCTGACGATCTAACGATCCTAGCAAAAACCGAGAAAGAATTAAGAAGAGTTGTGAAGAAAATCATTAAAGAACCACAAAATTTCGGATTGGAACTAAATGGAGACAAAACCAAATGTATGATCATGGGATGGACAGAAGAGAAAAAAGAAGACTGTAGTGTGAGGTCAGTAAGTGGTAAAAGCTATAGTTTTAAAATGGTGGACAAATTTGAATACCTGTGTGTAGTTTTCGATGAAAATGGAAAAGAGAAAAGAAAGGGAGCTCGAAGCCAGAATTGCAAAAGGGAATAAAAATTGGGTAGTTTAAGAGTCCTAATGAACTCAAAATACGTTTCTAGATAAGGTAAACTCGAAACATATAAAACAGTAATTCGACCCACAGTAACGTATGCCGGTGATACATGGACAATAAATATGAAGGAAGAGGATACTCTGGAAAGATGGGAAAGAACCTACCATTACTAAGTTCGTCAAGTCACAAAGAATCAGATGGTTGGGTCATGTGGAAAGAATGGCAGCAAACAGAATGCCTAAACTAGTAATAACCAGAAAACTAATCGGCCCCAAAAGAAGAGGTAGACCCAGAACGAAGTCGATTAGTAAAGTGGAGGAAGACCTTAAATACGTGAAGGTGGGGGACTGGAAAAGAAAAGCACAAAATAGAAGCGGATGGAGAAATATTGTCCACCAGGTCCTTCCATTATGTTTAAAAAAATGCCCTAGGCCTTAACAGCCTGTTGTGCCTAAAAATAAATAAATATTTAATTAACAACAAAAACGCTGGTCTGACATCTATCTGAAAGTTCTTTGCGCATGTAACTTTTTTTTTTTCGTCTTTAATGAGGGGACGGGTGGTCCAAATGTTCGAAACATACCTCGGTCCTAGAAGGTGGGCAGAACCCCCTTTTAGCCTCGGTTATGCAGGATTCCTTCATCGTGGCCACGACAATATCCAAGATCGCGCGCAGGGTCTTGTTCGGACACCATCGCCGTCCATGCCAGAGGACTACCTGCTAAAAAAACACCCTCCTGAGCGGTGAATTCCACAATTCTCACGCATTCCAGCACTTTCTTACTACGACTGAATTATTCTCTTCCCTCTGTTTCTCCCATTCATGTTCAATCTCGCTCCTTTTCATTCTGACTTATCTTCTTGCTTGCTCCTGGGCACCCTGCCTCCCTTGGGGTCGCCTTTCTTATTGTTCTATTCTCCAACGTTCTCCTAACATATCACTGGACTGCTCTCCACCGATCTGACGACCTAAGCATCTACTCCCTCATCGATATTTCCGATATTTCCTCCCTGTCCGATATTTCACTCTGAGATAGCGCGTCATTTTCTGCCTTTTCAAATCTGTAAAGGTCTGCCCTGAAGCAGCCATGTCCTCTGTGAGCATCTGCGTCAGGAAGTAATTCAAACGCCGGTGACCGTAGTCCATCCATCTTCTCATATTAAGAATCAGCGACTTCGTGCACTGCGCCACCCTTTTCATCTCGTCTTATTCCTCTTGCCACACCATTATGGGTCTTCACATGCAACCTGTAATATATTTTTTAATATAAATAACTACAGTTGGAGTCGATTTCTTTATAATCTTAAATTAAAGGCATCAATAAAAGAAATTTCATTCAAGTAACTTCACGATTATTGCAAGGCTGTCTGTGATATTTCAGCAATAGTTAAGATATTTATTTTATAATAAAACAGGTATTGGTATTATACTAAAATTTAATTATATTATTCTCGTTTTATTAACGGTATTTTATGCAATCATTAAAATATTTTAAATATCATATCAAATATAGAAAAGTATTAAAATATTTAGTACTTATTTAAAATTTTGCCACAAACTGAACAATAAACTTTGTCCATATCCATGTCTTTGTAAGGTTCATTCCAAGTAGCGACACTATTATAGTTATTTTCGGCATTTAAAATCAAAATAGTTTACAAATTAAACAAGCTCAACTGACGATGCTTAAGTTCACACTTTCAGTTTTGAGAACAAAATGATTTGCAAAAGGACAATTATATTCATACCTCACGCAATAAACTTTTGAACCACTCTTTTTTTACGGGATTATAATCGATTACCTGCTAAAAAAATACCAAGAATATTAGGTAGTATCTATTATAGGTACTATCGGTAATATTAAAGACGGCAATATTGAAAGAAAATGAACATTGGAATTTTCAGTTACTTAGTCATACCATTATTTATGGTTAGATGAATATTATTTAAAATCTGCCATTCGAAATAAATTGACGTTAATTCATTTTATGCAATTTTTTGTATAAATATGCAAAATCCCCAGATATTTGCATAAAATATGCAAAATTTGCAATAAATGCATTTTACATATTTACGTAAACAAATGTACATATGTATAAGCAAAATGGGTTTATGTATGTATGTGAGTGTGACTATTCTCGAAACTAAAATGATGCATTAATTTGTCTTGTCCAAACAGATATTTTATTTTTACTATTTCATAATTATTTGAACTTCATGTCATACATGAAAATTAAATCTAAAATATATTATGAGCGCTCCTATTTCAATTGGTTGCAAAGATTTCTTATCGTAGCGTTAAATTGATACAACGATGACTATTTATGCTACTTGACAAAATATCATTTTTCGTTGATCGCTGGAGTATAATACACTAAAATAATATGTGATAAATAAGTTATAAAGAACTAAAATAGAGACTACATGAAGATAGGCAATGTGTTGTGTATGTATGTAAATATATTCAGTTCCATAATTCACACGTAAGCGTACATGGGACTTAAAATGAAGACGTTTATAAAGCAATAAATCCCATTTTACGGGTGTGTATTTTCAGAGATAACATCGTTAATAAAACTCTTTGACAAATTAACATCGAATGTGTGTAATCCAATACGCAGTTGGCGATCATTAAAATCGGGTAGAGCACTTTTCACTTTACCCAATTTATATTAGTCACAAATTAAATAATGAATTATGTCATCGAATAATCATTTACATCAATTCAAAATGGTTTTTAATTATCGCCGATTCCAAGTAATTTTTTATTCTGAAATATATACTTAAGTATGTGTTTTAAATTTTAAGTAAGAAAAAAAAATTGTGATTGCTTTAGAATCAAAATGGATTACAGTTATAAAATTGGAACTACGTTATTTGACGGTTCGTATTATATACATACAAAAACATACAAACACATATACACACGCGCACATAAACACGCTCATTAAGGCATACACATTAAAACGCACTAACACACGCACTAACACACACGCGCGATTGAAACTTAATACACAAGCAAAAAGAAAATACCAATAATAATAACTACAACGCTTTATACAAAAAATAAACTTATTATTCATATCTAAACAATGTTTTTGACGTACGTAATATACTGAGTGATAGAGAAATCCGAACATCCATTATAAATTATTTTAATAAATTTTGAGATACAGGCTTATCTTGACAAAATCAATAAATGATTAGAATTTCAGCCATATCAGTTTGGGTTTTCGTTTTTTATTCATTTTTTTTTTCTAAACTGGTTAAACACTAAAAATTTTAACTTTTTAGTTTATACTTTGACAAGAAAATAAAGAGGGTGATTCATTATAAAAAACCGATTTTAAAACTGCCAACTGTTGGATTATTTTACAATTCCAGCGGCGTGGTTATATCATTATATTTTTTTAGAACTGAATTATTTTATTAGAAATTATTTCTATCGTTATGTCTCTATTCGTGCCTTTGTCATTCTGTGTTTCTATTTCAGAATTATCCGATCTTGCCTTACTATTATGGGAATATAGATACGTGACTTCCTACTATTAAAGCTTTGAAAACTGATTCATGCTATCTAAAAACTATTATCGACAAGGAAATATGTGCTTTCATATTATATTTTTGTTGATTATTAAAAATTAAATGGTTTGGATAATATCTTAGTGAGAATTGCATTGGTAAATGGTCAATTCTCCAAAATGATATTTAAAGCATGCGAACAGTTTTTGTGATCAATGTTCTTCATTGTTGTTATATCGGCTGTTAAATTTGTGTTCGATTGCTTGCTGTTCTAAACGAATCAATCGATTTACATTGATACCAATCAAGTAGATTCTTTAAGCAAGAATTCTGTCTTCGGCTAACAGATCTTCTTTGACCTTTCCCTGTATTATGAGTCTTAAAATTTCATATTTTAATCCATTCATAACGTGGTCTAGGTATTCCAGTTTTCTGGTTTGTATAGTGGTGATTAGTTCTGTTTTTTTAACAACCATCCCCAGTACTTCTTTATTTGTAATTCTATCAGTGATATTTTTAATACTCTACGGTATAACCAGAGGTTGAAAGCCTCGATTCTTTTTAAACTGCATTTTTTTAGTTTCCAAGTCTCACCTCCATATAATAATATTGAAAATATGTAACATCGAATGGTACGTAGTCTAATTTCCAAATTAAGATTTCTTTACGTTAGGAGTGGCTTCATTCGTATAAATGCTGATCTGACAATCTCTATTCGCCTGTTTATTTATACAATATGATCATTGGTTTCATTGACCAAAGGATGAAAAGCATTACAAGATCTTAACTTTCGATATATAAAACTATGCCGGAATTCCATTTTAACAGATAAGGAGGAAATCATATCATGGCGACGTAATTATCTACGCTCAATTCGGGAATATTGTACGGCTAAACAAAAAAACTATTACCTCGACGAGAATTAGTTAACGCCGGACTTAAAGTCGCCAAAGTTTGGCAAGATACAGCAGTAACAAATGCATGACAAGCCTTTGTTATTGTTTTGTTTTATTTTATTTTTATTGTTATATTTAAAATACAAGAGAAAATATGTAAGTCGGATGAGATAAAGGAGAATTTTATTAAACCAGTAATAGTAAGGGTCAGCGCCAACGAGTGGGAAGACTCAATCCATTCCCAGGATTCCGATGATTTGTAAACCAATATGAAAGTGAAAAATTTAATGTTTAATATAAATATTTTTATGTCATACGAGTTTATTATTGTGTTTTATTATAGTTACACACACAATAATAACTACACGGCGTAAAGATACAAACAAAAAGATAACTTAATAGAAACATCTTTATTTAACAACATTTCAGAACATTATTTAGAATTCACATAAAACTAGTAATTCTGAAAGGATCCGGTGATATTTAGATTACGTTAGGATCTCGAAAATATCTTGCATTTTCACGGTTTTAGTTTGACACGTTTGACAGCATTTTCGTAGCGTAGCAACATAACACGGACGATAGAATGTCTACTAGTAAATATACTGTCAAAATGAAATCGAATTTTCGGATTTTTTAGAACATATTTATTTGTAGATACAATAATGAACTAGTATGATATAAAAGTTTGTATGCACCGCGTGTATTAATAGATGTATGTATATGCCCTCGGGCGACTTACAGATCCTCGGGCCAGAGGCCGACGGGTTTATAACATGGTCGAACTCTGGGCATAAACATCTACTTAATACCCTTGTTACATAAATAACTATTTTCTTCAAACGTCATATAATGATGACATTCCTTATCTAACCTGATCCTGTCAAAGTTTGATGTCTCCGCCGGCAGCAGTTTTTTTCCCATTTCTTTACGGCGGAGGGAAAAATTTTGTCATGGCAACAATATGAAACATGTCACAAAGCAACAATACAAATGTCATTAACAACAATTAAACATATTTTTTATTTATAGTAATATTAAAAGTACAATTAGTTAATGAGGCATTTTCAAAATTGAAACCGTGCAAAAATGTTCCCGACTCTTGATACGCATTGGTAATTGTTGATGATACTGATGGTCGAGAACAACTTTCAGCAATCATTCCCGATGTTGGCGAATCATGAGGGTTTAAAATGTTTTGAGCATTATCGTTCTTATTTCTTACTCTGAGATAGCGCGTTATATATCCTTCGGCAACCGTGCTTGATTTCCAGCCCCCATGTCGTTTGAGGCATTCTAGATTTCCGCCTCCATCAATTAAAAGTGTTGCTGAAGTTCGTCGTAAAGAGTGACCCGTGTATGCGCTTGCATCGTTTAAATTTAAATAACTAGCTACTTTTTGGGCTACTGCGCTGATCGAATGTATTCCCATGACGCTTCGGTAACACTTTCCATTTTGGTACTTGATAAAAAATCGGTTTTCTGTAAAATTTTCAGGCCGCAGTGATGCATACTTTTTATACAGTTTAATGTAGTTTTGACCAATTATCGTAAAAGATCTAATTTGTCGTGTTTTACTGTCTGGGGTTTTGATAATTATTACATTTTCTTTATCCTCAATGTCCACAGTCTTCATTTTTACCATTTCGTCGCATCGACAGGCACCGGTAACCCCAATTAACAAAACAATCTGAAATATTTTTATTTTTGCAATATAATTTTTTTACCTTTA
>NW_027314180.1:0-17063 GCF_040954645.1 Diabrotica undecimpunctata | reverse complement strand
ACGCGCTATCTCAGAGTCTCAAACATTACAAACTCAAATATCTCCAATAATTATTGAAAAAAATGTTCGTCTTCATCAAATTCAAGAACATCCAGTGGATCAGAAACGGAATCTCAACAGTCACAGTCGGGATTGGCATTAAAGAGGCCATTTTGTCAAACCCCAATGTCAACAATTATAACTCCCGAACAGATTCGCCCTCGCCCAAAAGCCAAGCAACGCAAATCCAGCGTTTAGACGTAAAAAACGCAAATCTTTAATACTAACGGACACACCAGTCAAAGGAAAATTTAGAAAAATAAGCCTAGATTCGAGAAGAAAGGTCCAACAAAAAAATAAAAATAAATCAAACTAATAGACAAGTTGGAAAAAACGTGTATTTAGAGAAAGCACATCTTCCAGTAACGAAAGCGTCAGTTACCAAGAAAGTTTCGATTCACCAGAAGATTTTGACGATGTAGAATCCAATCCACCCAAAGTTTCAAAAGGGGACTATGCTATTGCAAAAGTTTATGAGACTAAAGACTAATGCAACCTGTAGGCATTATGTGTTCACATTGATGACAATTTGTTAAGTGATGTGCTATGATGTTAGTTTTATGCAACGCCCATAACCAAACACGATATTTCCTTGAGAGGCGACCCCGGTTTTGTTCCTATTGATAGATATTATTTACAAACTGCCTCTGCCAATAAAAAGTAGCAGTGCCAGGTTTGCTAACATGATTTCTTATAAACATAGACTTTGATGAATTTGACTTTACTTCTATATTGGTTCAATAAAAGTGTTGTTAAGAAAATTTCCTATTTTCTTTACCCATTTTTTTTGGTTAGCCCACTTCTATGTTCCAGTTTAACCTAGTAGGTAGGTTAACTGGGTCAAAATTGCAGATTATTATGAAAATCATCCCCCTATTCCTATAGATATTTATTGAACTTCAAAAACCGTAATTAAATGGTTAGTCAAATAACAACGAAACAAAGGACAAATATTGGCTTATTTTGAACCAGACACTAAGTAAAATATAATTTTTTTTTTCAAAAGATGTCCAGTTAACCTCACTCTACCCTACACATAGGTACACATTTTTATTAAATATGACTATATAACTGCTTATTTTTATTATTTCATCGTATATCTACATATGAACTAATAAACGTATCCTAATTATTATTATTAAGGGATTATATTTCATAGTTTTCTTTGGATCGTGGATCCCTCGCCAACCATGGTTTCACCAACAGCGCCTTTCTCCTCGGAACGCAAGCCCCGCGGTTGAAGAGGGATTACTCTAGTGACAATTCTTATTATTTTTTTTTTGAGCTATCCAGTTTAAAAAAAATGAAGTACTTAAACTAATTGCAGATAACGGAAAGTAAAAGCCTAGATTAATAACAGCACTATTCAATAAGATATATGACACAGGTAAAATACCAACAGACTGACTAAAATCAACATTCGTAGCATTACCAAAAAAATCGAATCCTCACAATGCGATGATTATCGAATATTACGCTTGATGTCTCATGTCCTTTAAAACTTTTCTCAGAATTTATCCATACACGAATTTACAAGAAGTGCGAGTTCCAGATGAGTGACACTCAATTCGGATTTCGAAACGGTTTGGGAACACGAGAGGCTCTTTTTGCTTTAAATGTGTTAACGCAACGATGCAGAGACATGAATGTAGATGTATATGCATGTAGGTTTTATTGACTATCGAAAAGCATTTGACTGCGTTAACCATCAAAGATGATCGAAATTCTGAGGACAACTGGAGTTGACGAACAAGACTTGCGAATTATCTCAGAACTATACTGGCACCAAACGGCAACAATTGAAATAGAGCACACAACATCCGGAAAACACACAAATCCGACGAGGAGTGAGACAGGGTTGCGTCTTATCACCGCTACTCTTTAATTTATATTCGGAGTCTATATTCGGAGAAGCATTAGACGAGGTCCAAGGCGGAATTAAGATTAACGGAATCAGCATAGACAACATCAGATATGCTGATGATACCGTCTTAATAGCAAGCAACGCACCAAAACTACAAAATATAATAAATGCGCTAGTTCACCACAGCGAAATGTTCGGTTTACATTTAAACGTTGCCATAACTAAAACTTTAGTATTTTCAAAGACACCAATAAACGTACAGGTGTATGCCAAGGGTCAAATAATAGAACAGGTAAATTCCATAAAATATTTGAGAACAAATATCAATACTCAGTGTAATCCAAAAAAAAAAGAAATCCTATCAAGAATCGAACAAGCAAGGAAAACATTCATGAGCATGAAAACATTTTTACAAGATCAGACCTTAGTCTACAGCTTAGAATGCGAATGATCAGATGTTACGTTTTTTCTGTCTTACTGTATGGCTGTGAAAGTTGGACAATGGACTCTGAAATAGAAAAAAGAACAGATGCCTTTGAGATGTATATATACAGATGAATGTTGAGGATTCCATGGGTACAAAGAGTTACTAATGTTGAGGTACTTCGTCGCATGTGTAAACAAAAAGAATTACTAAGAATAATCAAAGAGAGGAAAATGCAATATTTAGGTCATGTGTTGAGAGGCGAAAAATTATGAATTACTTCAAGTTATACTGGAAGGTAAAGTACAGGGCAAAAGATCAGAAGGCAGACGCCAGAAACTCGTGGCTGAAAGACCTGCGGAGATAGTTCGACCGCTCATCCGCAGAGATCTTTTGCGCAGCAGTTTCCAAAACTACCAATTGCCATTTGGATCGCCAACCTTCGAAAGGAGACGGCGCAATGAAAAAGAAGAAGACGTGCCCATATAAGCCGAGATATTTCAAATTTTGCCAGCGCCATTTTTCTTTATGAAGTTAAAATTCAAAAAAGTGTGCCATTTTCATTTTTGAGGAATATTCTTTAATATTGTTCTAAAGCTATTTTAAAAATTGTTTCATTGCCAAGATTTAAATATTATTAGAGTCCAGTCGTCAGAGATTTGACCCCCTGCAGGAATACAAGAAAGATGCAAAAAAGTTTATCCATTTAACTCACAGGCTTCCCCCTAAAACCTAAATCGTAAGTGGGTAAATACGCAAAAAATCGATTTACAAAATCTGTACGACGTAGAAAGAAATGTTTCAAATAAAAAATGTAGCTAGATAATTTTGAACAAAAATGTTTATTAGCACTTTTTGCGTTAGAATGAACCTTTCTCTTAGAAACAACGCTTAAAGCGACCGTCGATTTTAAATGTCAGTACGTGCGCGAAATCAATGATCAATAAAAATTTTATCAGATCGACGGTAAAAAATCGATATATTTTGATCCAAGTCTACTATCGACAAAATCAAGATGCGTTTTAAAAGGTAAAAAGTGTAGCTTTCGTATGCAGTTTTTGTATTTTATTGAACATTTATTTCGCGCGTAAATGGACATTCAAAATCGACGGTCGCTCCAAGCGTTGTTTCTAAAAGAACGGTTTATTCTACTCAAAAAGTGCTTTATAACATTTTGTTTAAAATTATCCCAGCTACATTTTTTATTTGAAATATTTTTTCTAGGGCGTACTGACTCTTGGTAAATCGATTTTTTTGCGTTTTTACCCGCCCGTCGAGGAGGGATTTTAGGGGGAAGTGAGGGGATAAAAAGTGGTAAACTTTTTTGCATCTTTGTTCGTATGATTTTTAGTGGTTTAGTGGCATTTTTCGTCTCTGACGACTGGAGTATTAAAAGTTTTTATTTAATAAATACGAAAAGATTCATTGCATGTCAATAATTTTTGACATTACAAGTAATATGGACTGTGATCACTTGCGCTTGGTTGTATAGGTAGCTTCCTTTCTTATCCAAGCCTGAGCCAAAATTTGACCAAACTTAACACAAATTAATTCTTGTGGTCTTGTCACTTGGGACTTAATCTGAATGAATAAAGTATATATAATATAGCAGCATGCGTTTTAACACATTCTCATTTCTGAGAACTTATTGATACAATTTTGAAAGTTTACTATACCTTTAGCATTTCTACAAAAAACTTTTAATAATGAACATAATCCTAGCCTATTTGCTGTTTAGTATTTAGTTATTTACTAGCTGATATATTAATTTAATCCTATTTTTAGTATCAACTCTAGATTACTCAAATATCTAGATACAAACGGCATACAAATATTTTTGTTATTAATTAAATTATTAATAAAGTTACAGGTACTACAGTAAATCACTAGTAAAATCTTAACTCTTTATCGTACCTCTTAAGACCATAGAGATATTAAAGTGATTTTAGGTATTTTCATTCCAAAAATTCCATGTTGTCAGTGTACAATATACAATGGACCACTGACAAAATGTATTTAAATTTATGATTTTTCTTGTTTCCTTGCTTCCTCAAAATATATTAAGCATTTTAAGTGCAATGAGGTGTCATAATTATTGTTTCTGTAATTGGGCTTACCATGTAGTAAAAGAAAAAATACACAAATCACTGATCAAGATAGAAACTATTCTTAAGTTAAAACAGAAAAGAGACATGTTACAGCAATACCAAAGAATGATTAAAGCATCATTAGTTAATCAAAATGAGATAAAGCAACTGATAGTCCAACGGTAACACAGAAAAAAGTAAGAATATTAATAAAAAAGAAGGTTTTTAAAGAGCAACTGATAAACACAAATTGACGGATTACTATATAATATGAACAAATGGTGAATGATATAGAATATGCCAGAATTGAGGCAGAAGTAAATGGATAGTCTGGTAGCTGCTAACGAAATTCTCAACAGGGTATTAATGAAGTGTTTGATATTAACACTATTGAAAATATATTAATTGAAACAAAGCAAGGAATCCCGACACAAATGAAATTAAATAAGTACATCAGTAGGCATTTAATAGAGGAAGATGAAGAAGCTGTAGAATTGGAATTGGCAGAAATAATTGCTCAAGAGATGCCTGTAGTGCCTGTAACAGAAATTGAATGAGATACTCTGAAGATAAAATCCACATTAAAAAGAAAAAAGAAATAAAAGAAAAGTCGCATGAATAACGATGAATAAAAACAAATATATCTTTTACTGAATCACACCGATATTTACTTTTGTATTTTTTGATGCACCTTTCTGCATAATGGCTTTAGCTGCTTGGGTATAACAATGTATGAAATATGCATAAGATATATTTTCAGCACAGAGAGAACCACTCATAACATTCACATCATCATATGTTTGGACTATCAACTTTTCAGAACTATTGCAAAGGAAATTTCATTGTTTATGCAAGTTACTGTGGCCTTACCTTTTAACTCTAAAAAAACAAAATGTACTTTTATGCTCCTTTGCAAAAATATTTAAATATAAAAACCATTTATGCATTGCTTTTATATGTTGATGGTTTCATATACTGAGTTGAAGTAAATCTGCATTTTTAATCTAATAAAAAAATTGATTCTCAAGTTTTAGTCTAAAATATAATTTTGTATGGCTTGCAAACCATGTCATTTTGTAAATGATTTCTAATGATCTCATATAACTCTGAAACTAATCTCATAACTAGCATTGAAATCAACTAATTCCCCTATAATACTCCTAAGTTTTAAAACCCTTTCATCCATTGTTATTTCTAAGACTAATGCAAAAGCACTGTGGCCATTTTTTCTCAAATAAATCAATTTTTAATATAATACAAGACTAATCATTAATATTTGTCACTTTATTTTGTAATTTACTGACACTAAAAATGATAAATGTAAATCTTATACATCTATCTGTCCACACAAAAAATTCCCTAGAAAAGGAGAGAGGTACAAGGAATTTTGCCCCCAGGTTTCATAATGAAATAACAATATGCACCTCTAGCTGATTGCTACTGGAAATACATGAAAATCTAAATCTTCTGGGCACTTTTTTGAGCAGCTAGATGTAGTCTATTATAGAGTAATAAAATAAAAATTATGAATACTACTTTATGTAGCTTAGTACAGGCAAATAAGATAAATAAATCAACTGATTTGACTGATTTATAACAAAATATTTAGGAGAAAGATTTGATTAATAAAAATGATAAAAATGACCTCTTGAGATTTCCTCAAGGAGGTCAGCACTTCTTTCAGAGAGACCTAGAAATTGTGTTATTAAAACAGAGTGTTGACTGTAGATTACATGTATATATAAGTACCAAGTACCTATAATGGTTCTGTGTAATTGTTTTATATCAAGATTAATTTTATTTTCTTTGAACTGTATTTGGGTTTTTTTAATAATCAATTGTGTATAGTGGAGGCACTATGTGGCTCACATGTGTATGCCATATGCAATAGTGGTATCATGCGCTGGAGACCACATACATACGAAAAGGGGAAAAAGAAAGACAAAACTATATATTATAGTGTACATAACAAATATTTTATTTAACTTATAGATAATTACAAACAAAATGCAGTCACTAATATTTATATTTAGTTAATATTTAAATATACTAATTTTTATATAAAATCCAAATAGACTAGCAATTCAGATATTTACAACTGAAATACATATTTTAAAAGATGGGGACCATTTGTTGGTAATCAAATTAATGATCCAGTTCTCAGCAAAAAACCATACACACATTTTAAATGCCTTGTGAAAAAAAAGTACTTAGCACATACCTCTGTTTGTGTTCTTGGTAATGTCTGATTAATATTCTAGATAAGTACACATTTAAATATTTTGGTTTTAAAATTTTGAATATTATGATAGTTTATTCCTAAATTTCTGTTAACTTATCTATTTATAAAAATTAGTTGAATAAATTTAAAAATATATATATAGCCTTCAAATGCAGTAGCTTTACCAAACCTTTTAATATTCTTTGCATTAAGTAGCTTAATATTATAGTGGATTTACAGTACATTTTTTAAAATAAATAAATATGATACTTAATAGCCAGACATGTTTGAGTATATATTATATCAATATTTAATATAATGTTGATCTCCAAACATAAAAAAACTGGTTTGATTTAAATAATAATTTTCTATATCGTAGTTGTTCTATAGAATTAAAATTCAAATTCAAATCCTCTATCATTCTAAGTAAGTAAGTAAGTTAAGTAAGTAATTAGATGCAAATCAAACTATATATTTGTTATTTTTATTATGAGATTTAAAAATAATATTATTTATAGGAGCATGTTGTTCAATTTTTGTTTTTTCAAAAATTTCTAAATATTCCTAAAGTAGTATCAAAGAATATAAACGTAGTATATCCAAATCAAAATCAGTACTTAGTTGTCTTTTTTGTAAACACTGCAATAGTAGGTCAAACTGCATTGTAACAAAACCACAAACAGGGAAAGGGGGAAAACTACTAGAGGAAAAAATAACACCACTACAATAATATGAGTTGAAGTGGATAAAATCTAGTCTTAAGTAATATGCTCTATTGCAGAACAAATCAACCTACCTGTTCATTTTAAACACTAACATAAAAAGTAATTCTGACAAAGAAGGTCAGAAGGTGTAATGGTCCTACTCTGAAGTATAAAAACAGCATTTCCCTGTTATATTTTTTAAATTACCAGGTTACCAGGCTTGAGATTAAAAATATGTGTTCCGGCGATATACAAACCCAAAAGATTTAAAACAGAAAATAAGTTTTAAAAACTTACCTCTCAGTAACAGGTTATCTTCAGTATTTAGATCATTATCTACAATAACACTTTATGAATGAATATTTATTATTTTAACACGAAAAATCTGCGAACATTTTGTACGTTATTTCATCAGGCTTTTTATTTAATTAAAGTACAGAAAACGGTTTCCCGATCGGGTCCCACTGATTTTAAATAGTGCACAATTGCACTGCACGGTGCATGTTTCGTATCTCTCACCTTTTCACTTTTTGTTTACATCGACGCTGTGTCTCTAGACCGTCACCGGACTTAAAAACTATAAAAGAAGGGGTATAGCTGAAATTAAATATTAAAAAATTTAGCCAATGATTGCCCTATATAATACTAATATTATTAACACGATTTTGAAGGGAGAGTGGTGTGTGGATGTTTATTTAATTTAATAAAAGATTATAATTCAAATTACGCTTAAATATGAAAAACAAAGAGATTTATACTTTCATTTGTATGTAAAAAAAAAGATGGTCATAAAAATTATATTTGGCAGAAAAATGTGTCAAAACTCTTTTGATTCTGACATTTTGCTTCGCTGACACTGACAGAAGTTTAAAAAGTTCAAAATATTAAACAAAATGTTTAAAAATGATTCCTAATAATGTTTACCCAACTCTTCTTATAAATAATAATATTAATTTATTTTATTTAAAGTAAAAATAGCAAATATGTCCAAATGATTTTTTAATAATATAGTTTTTTTTTCTAGGTAGCTATACACTTTGCAGAAAAAGGATTGAATGTTTGGTTTATTTCTCCCTTCGTTTGGATAGTATTCCTGCTAATATTGTTCCCCCAGACAGAGAAATATTACAGCTAATTACTTTTATGTAAGTATTTTCTTCTTCCATCTTTTGTAATTTGGAAATTACAATAGTGGAATTGGAAGAAGTATGTATATTGTATTATAGTTGTCTTGGATACCCTATAACTCTTTTTCTTACTAATTTATACCTTCTTACATCCATACCTACACAAAACGAGCTGATTCTGTGTTCTTTAACTCTTTTCTAATCCCAGATTTTGGTACCACTTTATGCTTCCACTTCAGATCCAAGAATCTTCCAAGCAAAAAGTAAAGTTTAAAAAACACTACTACTCTACAATTACTATATGTAGAAGCTGTTGAACCTCATCTTCAGATCAGAAATTATTTTTAAATATCCGTCACCTGGGCAATATAGGTCTCACTAACAAATATTGGGCAAAAAATTGCTTTTATGTATTATTTTATAGGATTATTTCGATTTTCCCAAGAAATTGCACACCATGGATAATACTGTGGGGTATTTTGCTTTATTCCATAAAACTGAAGTAGTGACACACACAGTGAAAAGATTACTTGTCTGTGCAAGGGTATAAATGCATTTAATAGAAACCTAAGAATAATACAAAAAAAATGCATTACAAATTTAACGATATAAAATATATTAAATCCAATTGTAAGTTTATATTTGTTCTCTTTGTTTAGCTAAAAGTGACAACACATTATCTGTGGTCCAGTATTGTTTGTCTAGGGGCTTAAATGGGCCCATAGGCAAGAAGTGAGTGACCTTGTATATTAATTATCCATCCATATCGTATTAGGGATAGCATTGTATATTTTTCTGATCAAAGAATCTATTGAAACTTAATTGTACTTGGAATCATACAGTTGAATATAAAGCAGTTTAGTAATGTTTCTGGCTCAATGCAGTTAAGATTTTAAAAATATCCCGTGATATTTTATTATCTTAAATATTTATTTTTAATTTTAGCTTTATGTGTGAAATGTATCAAAATATTTCTTTCCTTTTTAATAATATTTCATCTTCTTTTTGAATTATCATAGGCATAAGAATTACAGCTTTCCTCTGTATCTATTTGAAACAATATTATATTAAGTATATTGTTTTCAAAAATCATGAATGACTATCATTATATTTTTTTAGATACCTCAAAGATTGCAAAGATCTGTTGAATCATCTGAACACTATCCATTTATGGCACAAATCTCCCACAGTTATTCTTATATCAGGTTTTGATATTTACACAAATATATTTGAAGAAAATTATAATCCTATGTTAGTTGCACTGTTGTCAACCACTCTATTGGATAGTTCGGTAGTATGTTATAAGAAAAACAAAAAATCAGTATATTTAATCCTTACTCTAGAGACTGTACCTGATCATTATAGAGATAGAATAAAAGTTTTATATGACATGTATTTTCCTAATATTATAACACATCAACCTGAAGAAATTGTAATAGATGAAATTGTTAATTATTATATAAATAAATGATATTTTCATACTTATCAGTAGTTTATAGAAACAATAGTGACTGACAACATATGCCAGAAACAATTCATATGGTACTGATATGTAAACATAATGGGAGAAGTAGAGAAAATAATAAACTGGAAGCATACAGGAACACAGAAAGGAGGACTGGCAATGAATGGACAGAAAACTACGGAAATTAGGAACCGAAAGGCAACTGCGTTTGCTATGAATCCGATTGCACTCATATGTTTATGCTCAGTTTTATACCAGTAATACGAGGGATAGAAGATAGTAAAATGCAGGGCGCAAGACCAAACGGAAGGCCACGAAAAAGATGGGAGGTTTAAGTGGCAATACAATATACTCCCTCTATAAAGAACACAGTTATTACAAGTTTTCTCTTATAACGAGGTACATTAGATGTCCCGTGAAATTTATATTCAACTATAACCCTCTATAGCGAGGCAAATTTGGTTATAACGAGAGAAAATAAGAAGCAGGTTCGTCTTTTCCGGTAAATTAAAAAAACTACGTGCCGCAACTAATAAAGAACTCGTTACTGCAATGGTCAAATGGTTTATCGTAAACAGGGCTGCAAATTTTCTAGTAAGGACCACTGCTTCAAGAAAAAGCAAGAGTTTTCGCAGGCGCTAGGTGGTGATGAGAATTTTAAAGCATCAAGTGGGTGGATGAGCCGTTTTAAGGCCAGGCACGAAATTACGTGTAGAAAAATTTGTGGTGAAGCGAAAAGTGTTTCCAAAGAAGTCACCGACAACTGGTTGAAGTCATGGTCTACAATAAGACATAATTACAGTAACGATAATGTTTTCAATGCCGACGAGTTGGGACTTTCTTTTAAACTTACTACAGATAAGACCCCCAAATTCAAAATGAATGTTGTATAGGTGGCAAGTTATCAAAAGAAAGGGTAACTGTACTCGCGTGTGCCAACATGTCCGTTTCCGAAAAAAGGAAGTTAGTTGTCATTGGGAAATCGCAAAAACCACGATGTTTCAGAGGTGTGAATCAGCTTCCTCTCACATATAAATTTAATAAAAAATTGTGGATGACAGCAGAGATTTTTAGTGGAGAACTTTTGAAGTGGGACATGAGTTGGAACAAAAGATTCTTTTAATTGTCGACAATTGTACAGCCCATCCGAAAGTTAATAGTTTAAAAAACATTAAACTTCTTTTTTGCCCCCAAATTGCATATCTGTTCTGCAACCGATGGATCAGGGCATCATAAGGTCCCTTAAAGTTCACTACAGAAAAGTTTTACTTAAGCGGATCCTGAATAATGTGGAAAACTCGTAGATAAAAAAACCATCAGAAAATGTTTCGGTCTTGCGGGGAGGATAAAGACTGAGGTAGAAAACGAAGAAGAGTATCCTGTAGCAGAGTGGTTGAGGTTACAACAGCAAGGTCAAGAACTAACCCAACTGAACAATGATGACGAGTTTGCTGAATTCATTGCCATTGATGATGACGTCATTGTTTGTGATCTTCCGACGGATAGTGAAATTATCGCGGAAGTAATAAATCCGCCGGCGGAGCGCGTTATCGTCAGTGACGAAAGTGATGAAAATGGAGAAGACAATCGCGGTGAATCTACGCAAGAAGGTCCTAATAGACAAGATGTGGAAAGTGCTTTAAACGTTGTAAGAAACTTTATCCAAAGACAAAACGCAAATGAAGAAGCATACAACTGTTTCACATCTTTAGAAAATATGATAGATAGAATGATACTGGACAATTTAAAGCAGTAGACATCTTCCAATTGCAGAAGTAATAGTTTATGTTATCCTTGAAAATACGCTTTATACATTATGTAGTTGATAATTTATACATTGACAATAAAAGTAAACAACTCTTTTTTGTTTTAATGTATTTCATTGCCAATAAAAGTAAACAACTTTTTTTCAAAAACGCCATTTAAACCATATTTAGCATCTTATATTGCTCCGAATGGCTTCACTATAGTAAGTTAATGTTTTAGAAAACTACAGATTCATATTTATGCACAGTATTATTGTTGTCTGATATAACGAGGTAATTAGTCTGCCACTTCAGTTCTCGTTATAGAGGGAGTCTAATGTATTTGCTAGACATGAGAACATGGAGAAGATCGGTGCAGAACCAGTAAGGTTGGAGGAGGCCAAGGCTCGATTTGGGTTGTATTGCCATTGGAGAGGGAGGGATAGAAACACTTAAAATATATTTACTTTTTCTTATAAGTGACTCTTTGACGTGCCGAGATAGGGTTTGATCTTCTTCAAGTATCTTCTGTTATAGAAGATCAGCAGCCCTTTTGATAATTCCTTCTTTGTTGTGGTTCTCTAATAAAGCGTTTGATCCAAACCTGTCCAATGTTGGATGACTTTGTTACTTGATCTCATCCTCTATTAAGAACTATAGAAATTCGTATGTACAGGATGTGATAAAAAAATATAAAACAATACTTTTTTCGTTATTTTTATTATATAATTTAATATAATACATATTAATATACAAAATATATATTTTTAATGTAAGTATAACATTCAGTTAATTTTTCTTCAAATGACTAAAAAAGTTAAGTACTCTAAAGCACATTTTTGATTAAAAAGTAGTACAAGTGGGAGTTCTATCTGTAAACATATGTATATTCATTAAATTTGCTTGTAATGCATCAAAGAATATATTTTTAAAGACGATCATAAAGATGTTTGCTTCATGTAAAGAAAAGTCGCATTTCTTCTTTATACGAACAAGCTTTTTAATATATCAAATGTAAATATATTCATATATATGAGTGTGCTATGCCAAAAGGAAGCCCAATGTAAAATAAAATTTGATAACGCTATTATTAATTCCTCTGAAAGAACATGCAATCACAGTTGTCTTTATTTAATTTAGGAAAGTTTATTTTAGCTAATTGAAAATCGCTTGGGATTTACAAATATAAAAACTTGTCACATGATAAATAACATTTTTCAATATAATCAATCGGTCAGGAAAGTGGGGAATGACTTGAAGGTAAAAATTAAATTATGTATTAGGGAATAAGTAGTCCAGAGATGGAAGCCCCAAGGAAACAGAACAAGAGGAAGGCCCCGTAAAAGATGGATAGACGACGTAGAGAGGGATCTTAAAACCATGAATATCAGGCAGTGGCGAAGGAAAGTATCCGACAGAGCAGAATGGAAGAACATTGTTAAGCAGGCCAAGACTCACAAAGGGTTGTAGCGCCATTAGAAGAAGAAGAAGAAGAAGATTAGGGAATAATGTTGATGCAGACAACATTTTCACAAATAAGACTGAAATAGTGAATATCGGTACAGTCAATCTTATATTAACTTAATAAGGGATAATTTCCGGGAGTTGGCTGTATATCATATAGTTAAAAAGCTCAACATCGAAGTAAAACACTTCGATTTGTAAATGGTATATTGTCAACTTTTTGAAAGAGTTGGTATTTTCCATTCCGACAGTTCGGACGTAGAAATAATTTTTTCGAATAGGGAATTATGTTCCCGGTTAGTAATCCAATTTCATCGGCATACTGCCGAATAATTTAATACTTTCAAGTATGGTCTCATCAATGTAAACCTAACCACTGTTTGGTTTTGCGGTTATTTACGCAAGTACTACAAAAGTTCACTGAAGATAGACTGATTTTTCCTGTACTTTCGAGATGACACCGTAATTAGTACTAAGAGTATAGAAGGGCTACAAATTTTACTAGAGTGTATAGTGCAGTAAATAGCGAATGCATAAATGGAACTTGACTGAGTATATATAACTCGTGAATTTGATCAAGAAAATTTAATAACAACAGAAGTAAGTTGAACACATACTACAAAATGAAAAATACAGTCTATTGCAGGTCATTATACAGGGTAGATTAGATTGGTAGATGTAGTGGAAAATCGTATTCGTAATCGTCTTACATGTTCTGCTTTAAATATTTTTAATATTCGGTTAAGTAACTTGTTATATCTTAGAAAATATGTTCATTTAGGAGGACCAATCAAATTTTTACTATTTGACAAACACAAGCGAATACAATTAAACATTTTATCTACTTTAATATCTCAAAACAAATGTTTTTCTAAACATATTGTTGGCTTTATAATATTCTTTGAAGACCTGGTTATAATTTAATTAGTAACACCAAAAAATAGTATTAATAAATAATTTCCCTATAAACATTGTCAATAAAACAACTATAAAAATATGCTAGTAGATTGTTATGTACATTAATAAACTAACAACTTGTAGATAAGTTTAGAGGCAGTATAAGGCACTAAATATTTCGATTCTCGTTTATATTATCGTTCTGTAGCGTAAAAATATGTTGTACAGCACACGAAGTGTTGATTTCAGATCCATATTAACGACATCTAGAAAAAAAATTAGATATATTATTATATTAGTTTATAAATATATACATTTGAACAAATTTCCTAGGCTCGCCTAGTTGACCGATTTCAATCTTTCAACGGGCGTTTGAAAGCTTAAGCTTTTCTTTATAATTTGATTATTAACCTTTCGACCCCCTTGGGACAATACGTCCAATCAGAAATTCAAAAAATTCTATTGGGTAAATGAAGCAAAATTTTACATTGAAATAATTAAACATAGTGGTATTTTATAATCGTACGACCATGTGCCTAATCCATAGGCAACCCACAATTCGTTTAACCTATTTTCTCATCGATAAAAAGGCGTGTCTGTTTACTCTAAAGTATTTGTGTGATTTCAAACAAAATACCGTAAAAGGTGAGTTGATGTTAATTTGTATTTATAAGTAAACCTCTGTAGAATGACTGAAATTAATCATATGAAAAACAAATCCGAGTGGTATAAAAAAATGACAATTTTAATGTTTGGGATATATAATGCCAATGGTTGTTTTCGGTGGGACTAATCATTCCAATGGTTTTTTTTTTCAGCATGAAGCGACGTCAATAGCTGACTCAAGCAGATATAGAAAAGTTCGCCAACAGTGGCAACTATTGGGACAATATATCCCAGGATAGAAGAACTCCAAACTTAATCAAGAAAAATATTAATATGATCAAACGTCAAAAATAGAATGTGAAATTCATGGAATTTATTGAAATCCCCTCTTAACTCCAATACTAGATAGATAGAAAATACGATGCACAACTGTCAACACTACATTAATACCCTCTACGAATCTCAGCTGCGATCTTTTTGCATGCCTGATTGACTACAACTCTGAGATAGCGCGTATCAGGCATTGGAAGTGCTGAAGCGGACAGGGATTGACAGAAGAGACCTAAAAATAATAGCTAACCTGTATTGGAATCAATCAGCGGTGCTCCGAATAGATGGAGAATATACAGATCAGGTCAAAATCTTAAGAGGAGTGAGACAGGGATGCATAATTTCACCACTGATATTCAATCTGTATTCGGAGCACATTTTTGAAGAGGCTCTAAAAGATATTGATGAAGGCATCTCAATAAATGGAGTCAAGCTCAATAACCTGCGGTAAGCAGATGATACAATAGTGTTTTCCAATACCATAGAAAGGCTGCAAAAACTTAATTAACAAAATAACGGAAACAAGTAGAACATATGGACTGGATATACCAGCAAAAACCAAGCTAATGATCATCAACAAGGAAAACATAACTGGAGCAAATCTGTATGTAAACCAAACGAATTGAACGTGTCTCACAGTACAACTACTTGGGAACTATAACCAATGAGTAAGAGATTAAATGTCGCATCGGAAAGGCAAAAAGTGCATTCTTGACGATGAGCTCTGGGATCAAGAGCCATGACCTCACCCTAGAAACAAAAATAAGGCTCCTTAAATGTTACGTGTACTCAGTGCTTCTGTACGGAGTAGAAACGTGGCCATTGAAGGCGGAAACTCTATCAAAACTTCAGGCTTTTGAGCTATGGTTATACAGAAGTATCCTGAAGATACCATTTGGTCAACATCGTGAAGGACCGGAAGCTGAAATACTTGGGACATATAATGAGAAATCAAGGCAGATATGAGCTATTCCAATGCATTTTGCAAGGTAAAATTGAAGGAAAAAGGGCCCCAGACGAAGAAGAATATCCTGGCTTGCTAACCTGAGAGCATAGTATAGAAAGACCTCAACACAGCTATTCCGTATAGCATCCAACAAAATCATCATAGCCAACGTTCGGAACGGACTGGCACCCTAAGAAGAGAACGAATCTCTTACTAATGAAAAAGTCTCTAATATCATCAAAGATATCCCGTAACTGGACATAGTTTGGACCAGACAGAGCTTAAAACTTCTGGTCGTGAGGTGTTGATGAGTGATTGTCAATATTAATTAATCATGTTGTTTATAAGCCACAGAAGATACCAACATTCCTTACTCAGGGAACCACTTATTTAATACCGAAGGATCAAAACAACATCCAATATTGAACAAAGTACAGCTAATCACTTGTCTTCCAACTTTTTACAAATTGGTCACATTCTGTGTAGTAATCCAACGCATGTATAGTCGGTTCGCTATATTTACGCGGGTTTCGGATTAACAAAATTATGCTAATGACTCATTGATAACCAGTTGCAGTAAACGACTTCCCAGAAAATTAGGTAAAAACTGCATTAATGGTCATATTTTAAAATACATTAAAATAACATTAGGGTAGGTATAAATTTGTTACAATATTGCAGTTGAATTGATTCTTTGCCAGTGTTGACATTGTATGTTTGGTGGAAATATTTAAAAATGCCTAGAAGTGTGTTAGATGTAGATAGTCTAATTTGTAGTGTACATGAGTATTTTACGGATGAAAAAAAAAATGGCGGTCCTTTAAAATCGGTAATGTCTGTTCAACAACGCGTATGTGATGCTCTAGGAATTAGTGAAACCAAACTAAGAGGAGTATTACAAAATCGCAATAATGAACGGCCGAAAGAAGATCACCGAAAAACTCGCCTATCATGAAAACGAAAGATATTCCAGATGGAAAAAAAATTGAAATTCGTGATACCATTTATCGAATGCGAGCCAACAAGGAACATGTGACCTTAAATACAATTCTCTCGGCAATTAAAAGATAGAAAATTTGACGAAATTGACAGAACAAGTCTATGGTAAGTGATACATAATTTGGGTTTACTCTGAGATAGCGCG
>NW_027314179.1:0-17064 GCF_040954645.1 Diabrotica undecimpunctata | reverse complement strand
ACGCGCTATCTCAGAGTGTAAAGTTAGAGTGCAAAACGGAGTTTCCAGAACGTTAGAGTCTCAGATAGGACTTAGACAAGGAGACATCCTATCATGCCTTCTATTCAATATTGCACTAGAGAAAGCAATAAGAGAATCTGGAATAAAAACCAGAGGAACTATTATTAATTGCAGCGTACAATTACTAGCGTACGCCGATGACATCGACATTATTGCAAGAAGAAAGGCGGACGTGGTCGAATGCAGCAATAAAAAGAATGGGACTAGAGGTTAACACTAGTAAGACGAAGTATATAAAAGTATCAAATTATATACAAGCAGCATAACCCGAAGATCTAACGATCTGAACATATACTTTCGAAGGAGTAAGAGAGTTTATATACCTAGGCTCACAAATTAATCAGAATAATGCAGTAAGTGCAGAAATTAACAAGCCTAGTTACAAAAAGGACGAAACTAGTGATATACAGAACTCTTATTAAGCCCATCCTCACCTACGCGTCGGAAACATGGGCGATGACAAAGAGCGATGAAGAACGTTTAAGATGTTATGAACGTAAAATCCTCCGGCATATCTATGGAGGAGTACAGGAGGGCGGATTATGGCGTAGACGCTATAATTTCGAATTTTACCGCCTGTATGACAAACCTGATATTATTAGGACCATCAAAATAAACCGGCTGCGGTGGTTAGGTCACACAGAGAGAATGAATGAAATGGAGCCACCAAAACTTTTATATTTATAACCAAAGAATAGATGAAGTGAGAAGGAGAGGCAGACCCAGAGCACGATTTAAGGATCAGGTGGAGGAAGACTTGAGAATGTTGGGAGTACGAAACTGGAAAGCCAAGGCGAAGAATAGGAGAGAATGGTGACTTATCCTTGAGCAGGCCAAGACCCACCATAAGTTGTGAAGCCAATGATGATGAATAGAGAAAGCCTTAAAGAAAAATACAGAAGTATCAAAAGTTTTTAGACATGGAAAAAGCATTTGATTCCTAGTAGTAGCAGTTAAGTAGTAGGTAAGCAGTACTCCGAAACATCTTATATTTGCATTAAAACTACTTTATATAAATACCGACAATGTTAGATTTTATAACGTGTATTCGAAATTAAAATTAAAGAACCGAGTTCAACAACGATATGTTATCTCCCCAATCTCATTTAACATATACACTGACTACATTATGTGCCTAGGTTTTGGGGAATGAAGGGCGGAGGAGCAATAACAGGACAAACAGCTAGTAATCTCCAATATGCTGATGATATCGTAATATTGATGTCGTCTTCAGAAGATCTCATAGATGTGAATCTACCATATAATCACATAAATACCTTGGACATCACACCTAACCAATAAATCAATGATTTAAGAACTAAACATTACCAATAGACTTACAATTGTTCAATCAAAAAAGCGAAATGTTTTGGACGAATTAGTAAAAGAAGAGAACCTGTTGAAAGAGTGATAGCTCGAGCTGACCAAAGAGTTACAGGAAGATCTCCATAGCAATTGGTACACCAAATAAAGAATAGGACTGGTTACTCGTCCTTGGAGAAAGAAAGATTTTTCCAAAAAAAAAAAAAATAAGAAAAAGAATATGTGTGGCTAACCGCTGTTTTTTTGGTCTAGCCCCTCAACTAAGAGCGAGAGATATGTCAAGAGCAACAAAGTGCAAACTTTATAAAACAATAATAATGCTGACTTACGGATCTTAAACATTGGCAATGACGACTCGAGATGAAGGGTTACTAGGAATCTTTGAAAGAAAATATTGAGAACCATATATGGCGAAGTTAACAAACAGGGTCTGACGATATAATTTCGAACTCTATAGACTTTTTGGTGATGCCGATATCGTGAAAACCATCAAAATAAACCGCCTAAGATGGGTGGGCCACGTTATGCAGATGGATGAAAGTGATCCTTTCTTAATCCTAAAATAACCATGCTAAATTGGCCGGTCGGAAGAAGAAGAGGGCGACCTAAACTCAGGTATCTGGACGATGTGCAGATTGGTGTAAGGGGATGGAGAAGACAGACACTCGACAGGGAAGGAAAAAAAAAATTTTAGGCAGGCCAAGGCTCACGAAGGGCTGTAGCGCCAACTGATGATGAATCATTCTTGGAAGCAAATAACGTGCACAAAGAGATAAATGGATATATCCTTACGAAGTAGATAGGACAGAGAAGATGGAGAAGATAGAAAGAAAAAATAGAAAGCTTTGTCGGTATTATCAGACAATGATTAGATCAGAGAAAATAATTGAATTACCTGAAAATATTAAGAATTTTTGAGCTCCTCGTGTTTATATTATAACGTATCTTTACCAATTGCAGGCAATTATAAAAATTCAAATGTCGTGCAGCATTGTATAATAAATATTATGATTCATAGACTCGAATGCCACCAGAAATTTGGTAGACGTGTTCCCGCGCCCACTACTATAACTAACTTGTTAAATTCTAGATAAAGATCATCATAATGTATCATTTCGATCTGCAATCCGGGAATAGCGTTTTTAATAACGTTGATCCTTGAATCTTTTTAATTATATAGTTTGAGTACTTTTATCGACGTACTCGCCTTGACGGCCACTCTTGCCAACCGTGCAGTTGTTTAATGATTTTAACAGTCACTTTTAATTACTAATTAACAGCAGCGCTGTCTGCGTCAACATTATTTTCGCTACGCTAATTAATTGAATGTTTTATTCTTTTTTCTTAAGATCAACTTGTTGGAGTTAGGGTGGATTAGTAAACACTGTACTGTCCTTCATTATAGTCGAAAAGTATATATGTAAGCATATTGTAAGTATCTATATATATATATATATATATATATATATATATATATATATATATATATAGATACTTACAATATGCTTACATATATATATATATATATATATATATATACATATATATATATATATATATATATATATATATAGACACCACAAGGAAGAACAAAAAGAGGAAGGCCGAGAAGAAGCTGGAGAGAGGGAATTGAAAAAGAACTAGAGGAAAGAGAAATCCCTCCAGGCCCATGGTTAAATAGAGAAGAATGGCGGTTAGGAGTCGGAAGGCGTCGGAGAACGCTGTGAACCGATAGTAGTAGTATATATATTGATATTGATATATATATTGATAAAGTACACATTTGGCAACTCGACGGCATAGTTTATCTGTATATATTTGGCATCCCTAATAATTATGGCAAGAAGTAATAGCCTCCTGATAATAAGCTTAGTCGAGATTGAAGATACAGATAGCGCGTTAGTTACAATTCCACTGTCATGTTGTAGGAACAAATAAATATATTTTTTTATTTGTCCTAAAATGAATCAATCTCGGAGATCTGTATGTGAATCGCCCTTATGTGTTTTGTTATATTTGTAAGTATTTTGTGGTTGTAAAACAGAGACAACATATTACCAAATTTGTAGAAAATTTGTTCTTTTTATATTTTGGTGTAAAAGTTGGCAATCAAGGCAAGGCTTAGGTCGCTCATACTGTTTATCAAACTTGTGTTAAGGCATTTGACGAAAAAGCATATCGAAAGCTATGTACTTTGGAATACCGACGGTCTGGATAGAACCATCAAATCATGTGGATGATTATTACTTTTGTCTGACTAATATATGTGGCTACTCAGTTAAGAACAAGATATTTATTGTTTATCCTAACTTACCTTCTGCTATCAGACCAGTAGCTCATAGTGAAACTATACCTGTTCCTGCCCCTGCTGCTGTTCTAAAAGATATTAGTGATGACTGTGACTATGAAAGTAGTGACACTGAGAACAATGTATATGATGAGGCATATTAACTTGATGAAAATCGCTCACCTAAACTTTTTACTCAAGAAGAATTAAATGATTTAGTTAGGGATTTCAATCTCCCAAAGAAAGCTGCAGAAGTTCTTGGATCCAGATTAAAATAAAAAAAGTGCGTCCTTGCGCGACAGTGTAACTTTTTCTTGGTATCGTCATCGTGAACGAGAACTTGATCCTTACTTTCAAAAAAGATATGCAATAGTTTTCTGTAGTAAGATTCCATCAGTGATGGAATATTTTGGAATTGACTATAAACCTACTGAATGGATACTCTTTTGAGATTCATAAAAACCTAGTTTGAAAGCTGTTCTTTTACATAATATGCTTCAATTCTAACAGCTCACTCCGTTAATTAAAAAAAAAAACATAAGAATATGAAAATTCTTTTGGAAAATATTGAATAAGAGAAAAACAGCCGGTTAATATGTGGAGATTTCAGAATCATCGGTATTCTCTTAGGTTTGCAAAGTGGATTTACAAAATTCCATTTTTTCTTTGTGAATGGGATAGCAGAGATAGGTCCAATCACTATACAGTGAAATCTTGGAAAAAAAATACCCCGTTGACACTCCAAACAGGTTCTGATTCCCCCTCTACATATTAAACTTTAATGAACCAAATCGTTAAAGCGTTGAATCAGGATAAACCATGTTTCCAGTATTTGGGTAAGAACTTTTCTAATATAACTTTGAGAAAATAAAAGCTGAAATTTTTTTGGGTCCTCAAATTTGCCAACGAATGATCGACACTGACTTTAAAAAATGCATGGATATTAAAGAAAAAATACATGGAAGAGCTTCAAATCATTTGTTTTTTGGGTGGGGTTTTGGTTTTTTTGGGAACCAAAAAAAATCCAATTCCAAAGACGAAGTAATAGATAAGAAAGTAGAAGAAGAAGTGTTAAGAAGTTTCCAAAACCTAGGTTGTCTTATGAGTGTAAAACTATATTTTCTTCACTCACACCTGGACTATTTCCCAGATAATTTGGTGGATTACAGTGAAGAACAAGGGGAGAGATACCATCAACATATTAAATTAATAGAGCAATGTTATCAAGGCAGGTGGAATACTACTATTATGGCTGACTACATCTGGAACCTCAAGAGAGAGACTGTAATTCAGAGCAATCTACATCTAGAAATTTAAGAAATAATAAGTTTCTTTTGACGTGGCAAGTAACATTATATTAATTTGTGTAATGTTTGTAGAGAATTAAAATAGAGTCAGCTTTTAACTTGCAACCAATGATTTTGGCTAAGACTGGTTTATATGTAATAATTTATACTAAAACTATTTATTCTCCTATTGTGACAACGTATTATTTTATATATTATAAAAAACGGCCAACGAATAGTATATTCAAAGTATATTCATAGAAAGATATGAATCAATATGTGTTCATGGATTATTTAACGACTTTATAAATCCACTTTAAAAATAAAAATACAAAGAGTCTCGTAAATTTAAAAACAAACTCATTTCATGACTACTGAAGGCTTTAGTGGTCAATACCGTGGAATGCAGATATGGTAATATAAAAAGTGATACTCTCAATAGCGATTTAAGGTAAAGTAATGTATGCCATTGTTAAAACTGCGCAATTCGACCATGAAACTATTTTCTTATATGTTATTCGGCCTAATAGAACCATTCGAGACAACCGACACACGCCGCGAATTTTCCTTAAACAAAAATCATAGTAGGAACTAAATAGTTCTAGCCAATTACTTGCGCAAAAGCTCGTAAATTGATTGGTTGTGTAATAGGATATATAATTATATTAATATCTATTTCATTGTACAAGTTCATGGACTATTTAGAATGTTATAGTTATTCATAATAGTACTATTTACAATTCAATGGTTGGTCAAGGCGTTTTAACGTCAAGATTGCATGTTTATGTTGCAGGTGTATTCGTATCTAATGAAATTGTAATGCATTTTTCGCATATTACCAAGAAAGGCTTTAGGGTAAAGTGGCCCAAGAGTAAGCACGTAACATATTTTTTCCATTATAAAGTAAATGGATAGGCTGTAATTATCAAATAAGTAATCGCTGGAATATGTAATATATTACATAGAAAAATGTCAATACTTTTTGACTGTAAAGTTACACAAAACATAAAAAATTCAATAATATTCAAATAGTGCACATACCAACTCTTGGGAATACATCGTCTTAAGAGTACGCAGTAGATTTCCTAAGAGTGCGCATACATTACCTTACCAAAAATGACTTTTTGGTATTTATTCATAATCAAAGTAAAGTAAAAATATAATATTTTGAATCTTTAATTAATACAGAAATCACAACATAACTGACCAATTGAATAAGATGTGCACGCTTCATGCCACCAAGCTTTACATTAAAAGCACTGGATCCAGTCTTCATCTGGTGGTTCCACAAACTGTTCATTACATGCAGGACAATTCGCTGACATTTGATTCAATTCTGATTTGTTCTCTTTATCCTCAATATTTATTTTAGCAGATTCTGTTTTCGACAACACCTTTCTTTCAACTTTTTAGGTTTCAGACTTTTCACTACAGTGTTCTGATTTTCATTTTCACTTCTGTTTTCATCTATTTGCCTTTTAACAGCCTTCTTTTTGTTGGAATTTTTTATTTAAGCTTCTGCCTCTAATATCTCAAAAGTGTCCGTAAAGAGCGTACTGGCTAAAATTTTTGAGCTCTTGTTTTTTAAACTTCACAATATTCCATTTTTGGCAGTGGCCTAATTTCGAATGGATACCGATTGGAAGTTGATGGCTCAGTGTTGTCAATAGAAAAGTTATGGTGTATTTTTATGTATGAGAGAGTAATAAAACAATAAATTATGTATAGTTGTTACAGAAGTATATAGGAAAACAATTTTAAATTGAGTATGACCACCAGGTATAAAGGTTGGAGCAGAATAGAATACAATAGTTGTGAGGGTTACTAATCCCTAAATAAGGTTGCCAGTGTCGGAGTGATGGAGGTTAACAGGTACTAATGAATTTGCAAGAAATGTAAGATGTTTATTTTATTGGTTATATATAACCAATAAAAGTTTAATAAGTACCTACCTATTTGCAAAATAAAGTTTAATTCTTTAGATAAAATAAAACGTTTTATTTTATCTATTTGCAAAATAAAGTTTAATTCTTTGCCTATTTGCAAAATAAAGTTTAATTCTTTAGATAAAATAAAACGTTTTATTTTATCTGAAATGAGTGCATTCCACGAAGTAAGGGTTTCAACAATCAAACATTTAATTCTTTAATTCCAGGAATCTACGACAGTAATTGACTAGATAATTACCTTCTAAACTTATTCCACAGAAAATGTGATAGTGGGTTTTTCCATTTTGTATATAGGAAGGTCCAAGTGGCGTATTCAAAATTCTTAACAGTTCACTAAAAGTAGGTACTTCAGTTGCAAGGTGCAGTTTCTTGTGTATACTAGTGTTATGGAAAATTTGGAAGTGCCGTGTAAACGCCGAAAAATTGGTCCTCTAACAGTTAATGAAAAAACATTAATATTTAATTGTTTTAAATCATTTACAGACAAACGTTTATGTGAAAGTGTTGATGAGACCGTTGAGTTAGTTAGCAGTACACTTGGTGTTGGGAAATCTACGATTTACAGAGTTATTAAAGAAGAGAAATGTGGTAGTTTTCAAATGCCACGTAATGCTCCAGGGAAACCAAAATTTCAAATAGAATATCATTTTAAAGAAGGACTTCGACGGAAAGTGCATGAATTCTTCTTTAGACAAGAATTTCCAACATTGGATAAAGTTCTTATCTCAGTTCGAGATGATAAGGATTACCCAGAAATGAGTCGAAGTACGTTATGGAAACTTTTAAAAGAAATAGGCTTCCGCTGGAAAAAGAATCCCAGAAAGTCTATTTTATTAGAAAGAAGCGATATTGTCATATGGAGAAGACATTTTCTAAGAACCATAAAGGAAATGAGAAACCAAAAAAGAAAAATATTTTATCTTGATGAAACATGGATCAACGAGGGTCATACACCAAATAAATTTTGGCAGGATGAAACTGTTACAAGTCAAAGGCACGCTTTTGTAAATAACTTATCTACTGGTTTAAACTCACCATCAGGAAAGGGACGCAGGCTGATAATAGTACACATTGGCAGTTCAGACGGTTTTGTTGAAGGTGGTTTATTAACTTTTGAATCAACTCGTACCGGTGACTACCATGAAGACATGAACGCTGATGTCTTTCAAGAATGGTTCGAACAAATGATAGATCTTCTTCCTAAGAACTGTGTAATAGTAATGGATAATGCAAGTTATCACTCCAGACTTATAGAAGGACTGCCCACAACCAAGTGGTTAAAAAAAGACTTGCAGAATTGGCTGAGATCAAAAAATATTACGTACCATCCCGGATCTATAAGAAAGGAACTTTATTCGTTGTGTGCCCTTCATAAAGAAAAATTTTAAAAATACGAAATTGATGAAATTGCCAAAAATCGTGGAATGACAGTACTTAGATCCCCACCATATCATTGTGAATTAAACCCGATTGAACTGGTATGGGCACAGATAAAGAGTGAAGTTTCAAGAAAAAATACCACTTTTAAAATTCATGATGTTAAACAGTTGTTTTTGGAGGCCGTAAATAATGTAAAACCTGAAAACTGGGAAAAGGCAGTAAATCACACTATTAAAGAAGAGGAAAAAATGTGGAAGCTGGACAATATTACTGATAAAATGATCGAGCCAGTTATTATAAATCTTGGTTCTGAAAGTTCATCTTCTGAATCTGATTTGGATTTGTAACAAGTAGCTGTAAGTTTTATATTAATATTTTTATTCATCTATTTAACATACCTTAGACGGTTTTAAAAACTCTTTTTCTCTTTTGTAATTTTTAAAAATTAAAAAAAAATGTGAATTTTTTAAAACCCTTTTTAATGTAGGCCAGTCAGTTCTAATATAGTGTGTGATAAAAGAGGTCACTTTTGTTTACATACACATAACACTTTATAACACTGAAATAATTCATTTATTTTTTACAATTATTCAAAGTAATTTTTCAATTAATCTTGAGCACGCCCATGGAGTGGTCGGAGCTACCAGTTAAAATTATGCTAATTACTCTCTCGTTCATAAAAATAAACTATAGTTGATATTGCCGAACTTGTTTAGCTTGATTGTCATCTGGATCATCTTTATTAAACATTATCAATGTTGAATCAGCAACACCTATTATTTCAATACTGATTAAAACTGATGTGTTTAATAGATTAAAATTTTAACCCAGCTACTGATTTTTTTTTATTATTGATATTTAAGTAACAATCTACCACTTCTAATTCACCATCAGAGAAATTTTTTTACTTCCATAAACTTCCTCCCATTAACAGATTCTATCTATTTTTCGTTTTCTTTGTTTGAGGCAGATTCTGCTGCTTCCATCGTTAATATTTCTTGTTCAGGTTGCTTTCGGGTGTATGGTCTATTACTTACCATAGAAGGAGCGAAGTCTTCTTCTGAAAATATTAGTAGGTTGAACGGAAAAATTTCGGTCGATTTAAAAGAGATTACAACCTTTTCAATGTTAGCAACTTTATAATAAGCTTTTGAAAACAAACCAGATACGTCTTTCTGGTTACTTACTTTACCAAGATGACTGATGAACCAGCTGTCACAAAATTAACCATAAGTCAACTTAAAATGCCCAAACTCTGAGATAGCGCGTGGTTGAAGTCTGTGACTTGTGTTGGGTGGAATAGTCACAAGATGAATATGATTTTGTCGGCAAAAATTTATGACTTGTGGATACGATGTGAAATGTGATTATCAAAAAGAAGCAAAACAGGTGTTTCTTGATTAGATAACCAACTAATTTGTAAGTGCCACTTGGAGCTTCTTCGTATAGATCTTCGCGCATCGTTTTCCTTGGAAAAATTAATGCTATGCTGCTACGTATTCTCCGCTAGCGTTAAAACAACAAACTGTCGTAATTAACTGACCACGTTCTACACTTGCAGCCTTTTCAACACTTCTTTTTTATTTATTTGTGATAACTTTTGGCAGTTTATTGCGAACCGTACTTGTTACGTTAAGTATAACCAAAATGATCTTACAAGTTCATGTTTAGTAGTGACTGCCAACATCAGTGGCAGTTTAAGAAGCATCGGTAAAGAATGCTTTCTTTATAAGAATGTTAGACGATTGGTGTTTTTTAATGGTAAGTGAGGTGTCTATTGAAGGTAGATGTTTAGCCCAGGGGGGAAATGAAGGTAAAAGAAATTAACTAGTCAGACGGAGGTCAATATTTTTAAGTAGGTAATGGAGTAATTAATTGTGGTATAGATTTTATGATAAGATGTTAGACATTGTTATTGAAAGAAGGTATTATGATCATTAGGGAATGAACTAGATTGAAGGGATTTGCGAATAGAAGAGATTGTCGTCTTAAGGGGAGAGGAGATTCATTGGATTCACGATATACGCTCTCGATAGGACTGGAGCGAAAGGCACCTAGACATGGAGAGCGCTCTTGTAAACAGAGTTTAATAAATCTATGTCAGATCTAGAGGCAGAGGAATAGATAAAGCTATCGTAGTCGAGCTTAGATCGGATGAGATTTCATCGATACCTCATTCTTCTTTTTATTGCGTCGTCCCCTTTCGAAGGTTGGCGATTTAAATGGCAATTGTAGCTTTGGAAACTACTGTACGAAAGATTTATGTGGATGAGCGATCAAACCATCTCCTCAGGTCTTTCAGCCACGAGTTCTGGCGTCTTCCAACTGATCTTTTCCTCTGCACTTTACCTTCCAATATGATTTGGAGTAATTTATCTCTTTCACCTCTCAACATATGACCCAAATATTGTATTTTTTTCTCTTTGATTATGCTGAGAATTCTTTTTTTTACTTATGCTCCGAATTACCTCACCATTGGTAACTTTTTGTATCCATGGAATTCTCAGCATCCGTCTGTATATATACATTTCAAAGACATCTATTCTTTTTTGTGTTTCAGAGTCCATTGTCTAACTTCCACAGCCATACAGCAAAACAGAGAAAACGTAACATCTGATCATTCGAATTCTGAGCTCCAGACTAAGGACTGATCATGTAAAAAATGTTTTTATGTCCATGAAATTTTTTCCTTGCTTGTTCGATTCTTAATAGGATTTCTTTTTTAGGGTTACACTGCGTCGGATTAGTGACACAAAACTGTATCTCAAGAAAGACTACTTTTCAGGAGAGCTTATTTAGGGTTTTTAAAAAATTATTTGCATTTTGTAATGACCTGTAGTTTATTCTCAACTTTTTTGTTCGAATTATTAATCTTAGA
The DNA here is from genome assembly GCF_040954645.1 of Diabrotica undecimpunctata. Classification (NCBI taxonomy): domain Eukaryota; kingdom Metazoa; phylum Arthropoda; class Insecta; order Coleoptera; family Chrysomelidae; genus Diabrotica; species Diabrotica undecimpunctata. The sequence goes on along the minus strand of NW_027314179.1, from coordinate 5,901 downwards.
AATGTATTCTTTACTGTAATACAATCATACGCAACAATGGATAAATTGTGTTTTCAAAATATCAATAATTAGATAAAGTAGCGGAGATACATTTTTGTGTCCCTAACTGAAAAGTCTATTATTATAGAGACTTACGTAGGTACCAGGAAATGGAAAGGCTCCAGGACCGGGGGGAGTACCCATTGAACTGATTAAATATGGCCCTGACAAACTATTTCAGCTATTGACTTATACTTTTAATTTATTCTTGAGAGGAGAAGAGCTACCCCCAGAATGGAAAACTGCATATATCAGCAATCTATACAAAAATAAAGGCGACAGAAAAGATTGTAAGAACTACCGATGGCTTAGTGTAACTAACTCAATCTGTAGAGTCTACGGGAAGATAATTAAAAGCCGAATTGAAGATTGCTGGGAAGACGCTGAAGATCAGAGTGGCTTTCGTACTGGTCGTTCTTGTATAGACAATGTGTTCTGCCTAAAACAAACAATAGAAAAGCGTTTGGAACATAATATGGAGACACACATGGTATTTATTGATCTTCAAAAAGTGTATGACAGTGTCCCATTAGCCAAGCTAGAAGACAAGAATATTCCACCGATTTACATTAATGCTGTAAGGGAGTTGTACGATGATATGACGAATGTAATAAAGATTGGACAAAAAGTGACAAAAAAGATAAAAGTGACCAAAGGACTTCGCCAAGGCTGCTGCATTGCACCTACACTCTTTAAGATTTATTTGGAGGGGGTTTTGGATATTTGGAAAAGAAAATGTGAACCTATGGGTGTTAAAATTGGAGACCATACACTGTACAGCTTGCATTTTGCTGATGACCAAGTAATACTTGCAGAAGATCAAGATGATATCCACTACATGTTACGAAAAATAGATGAAGAATATACTAAGTGGGGCTTATCAATTAATCCATCAAAAACAGAGTACGTAGTAGTGGGAGGTGAAGGAAAGCACTTAGAACTAGGAAGCAAACAAATACAAAATACTGATAGCTATAAATATCTCGGTGTAAACATTACAAACAATGGTCGGAATACAAAAGAAATAGCTACTAGAATTGGTCAAGGAAATTCAGCAATACGTCAACTGAATAGTATACTTTGGAATAACCACATCACCCGAAACACAAAAATTAGGATATACAAAAGTATCATAGAAAGCATTGCTACATATGGTTCAGAGCTTTGGGTAATAAATAAAAATGACGCATCCAAAATAAAAGCAATGGAAATGAATTATTGGAGAAGATGTTGCCAACTCACTAGAAGAGATAGAGTAAGGAATACTGAAATCAGAGAGCGTATGGGCAGAGACACTGACGTCCTGGAAACTATGGAATGCAAAAGGCTGAAATGGTATGGCCATGTAAAAAGGATGAATGATCAACGATGGCCAAAGAGAATGTTACAGTGGATCCCCACCAACCGCAGGAAAAAGGAAAGACCAAGAAGATCGTCAAGACAAGAAGTAAAAGGTGCAATGGAAGATAGGGGTCTACAAGTAGATGACTGGAACGATCGCAAGCGTTGGAAGCTAGGTTGCGAGAAACGGCGGCAGCTGTAATAAACTCGTTATATATATATATATATATATATATATATGTTATTGTGATATTTAAAGTCTTGGTGCGCCAAGGAATAATTAGCTAATTAATTTTTGATTAATTAAAATTATTTCAATGATGTGATGATGACTTTATCACAATTTTTAATTCTTTTATCTCAGGGTTAAAATTCGTGCTTCAATATCTATGCTATTACATGTGAAAGGTAAGGTCCAGAGAATACCGGAATAATAAAAAACACATATGATCTAACACTATATATTAAAAAAATTAATGAAATAATTCACACTCAAAGTTTTCAATAAACAAATCTCATAAAAGGATTCTCAAAATTTTGTTCTCCGTACGTGAACAATCAAAATTAATGGTACAAACAATATTAATTGAAAACTCAAATCCAAACTATTCTAACTCTCCTAATCAAAATATTTATATCCTTTCTAAATTACGTGTAAAAATTGTGTTATCAATAAAAGAAAAAAAACTGCAGAAACAAAATATCTCTCTCTGATGATGAGTGGTCCAAATCCTTGTTCCTTGTAGACTATATTATCTCCTCTCAACCGCTCCCTATGTAATCAGCAATCGTACAACAGATTGTTGCAAGTATATCGTCTTTAATGATCTCCTTCAAAAGCACAAATCATTCAAATTATGATAGCCTTTCTCCTCTCGATAAACTGAATCTCTCGTTGGCCCGAGTGAAAAATGACTCTTGGAATATCTTCTCTTTACGATAAACTGAATCTCTCGTTGGCCTGAACAGTGACTCTTGGAATATAAGTAGGAAAATATGACTTACAATATTTTGCTGCTCCAGCTTCTGTCAGATACACTAACTCCACAAAAACTCACTAACATTCAACACTACTGCTTGCTACCTCTCAGGAACCGCCAGACAACAATCCTTGTTCCTCTTACAGATTTGGAAAACCAACTAACTATCTTTTTTCTCTCCTCAATCTCGCTAAACTTTCTCCCACACACTTATCCCACCTTTTTTAATCTCCGCCAATCACAACTCGTCACAATTCCCCCATTTCTTCATTTCGATAGCAAACAAATTTTTACCTATAATTATAAATTTCCTAAAACTTATTTACAAATACTATTTTTCTATAAATCTTAAAAACTAACAAAAACCTCTTTCTATAATCCTCTATTGTCTTTAATCACTACACTAATGTATTTGTAAAAACCCGTTTCAATTTGTCTTTTGTTTCACTTAAACTTATGCGGGTCAACTGAAGTATAACAAAGAAATGATTGATGCAAAGCTTACATTATGTTTGGTACAGGTAATTCAAAGATTTAATAACTTTCCTTCTCCGAAATGTTTGTTGGATATTATCCTACTTATCTGAATTATTTTAATGTTTTTGAACTTTGAAATATTTTTAAACAAACCAATATTTTTCTCGATTTTACATATCATAACAAATCCCCGCCATTTGATCTGCCGAAAACTCTTTGTTAAATTTTAAAAATGACAAAAGTTTTCTAGGATCAAATTATTTCACTATGTTATTAAAATCTATTCATGATATTGATAGATGTCGTGAATGTTAAAAATACCCCGTATATTTCCTGTCTCTATGTGCGCTAATTCATAACTATTTACCCCATTTTCCGTATTGACCCTATATGGACCTTCAAATATCGGCATCAATTTAGCACAAATACCATTTTGTAAATTCGACACCCTCAGTGCCTTCACTAAGACTTTATCTCCTTTCTGGAATTTGATCGGCCTTCTTCTTCGGGTTCTCTCTTGTCTTTGGAGATATTTCTCTCCACTTCGTCTCAATCTTCTTTGAACCAACTCGATCACTTCTTCGTATTGTCTGGGGGCGGTGTCTTCCCACGGTCTTGTAGGCATTGTTCCTTTCATTATATATAAAGGCGTCTCTTTGGTAACCGTATTTGGAGCACAATTCAAATAGGTCTCGATCTCAAACACTTTTCTGTCCCAATGTCGATGATGTTCTTCCGCGGCAATTCGTAGAAATTTTGTGACTTCTTGTATAAAACGCTCCGATGGGTTGCTCTGTGGATGACGGATGCTTATAAATTTTGTATCGATGCCCCTCTCTCTTAATTCCCTTTTAAAACGTTCGTTCCTAAAATATGTCGCATTGTCCAATAAAATATTGTCTGGTCTTCCCACCGTTTCTATAAAATTGTCTATCTTCCTAAGTATTTCAATTCCTTTTGTGGTTCTGCATGCGTACAATTTAACATATTTTGAGAAAAGATCCACCATAACTAATATGTGTTTATTCCTTTGAGTTGTTGGTATCAAATCGCTCAACATATCAATAGCAACAATATCCAGTTTCTTCCGAGCTACGACGTTTTTTGTGACGTTTTCATTTTTAAAGTTCCTACTTTTACACTTTTGGCATGTCACACAATTTCGAGTCACCTCTTTGGCTATTGTATAGTCCTGTCGACAAATGTAGTTCTCCCTGAACATAAGCCACACCTTTCTACTTCCAATATGTCCGTTGTCACAGTGTAACTTTAAAAAAACTTCTTTTGCCATTTGCTCCGTGATTACATAGAGTTCTTTACCATCGACCCTCTTAAAATATAGGTTATTTTCTTGTTCAGCCCTTTGCTTTTCTCTTTCATTCAATTCTTCCTGATTTTCCCTGATTTTGGCCAACGAAAATAAGCCTGCTTCTTCTCTCATTATGTTCATGCCTACGTGGAGAGTTTTGTGATCCTCTTTGCGGAATTGTTCATCTCTCGTCAACGCATCAGCCAAAATATTGTCCGTTCCTTTGATATATTTAAATTCAAAATCATATTCTTGGAGTAAAAGAATGCCCCTATGAATTCTATTATTTACCAACCTATTTTTCATTATGTGTATCAACGCTGCGTGGTCCGTTTCAATGGTGAATCTTGCCCCAAGTAGGTAAAAACGTAATTTGTTTACACAAAATAACACACTGGCAAACTCTAATTCAGTAACGCTGTATTTTCTCTCATACGTTTTGGTTACACGGGAAACAAAACATATTGGCACCTCTATATCGTCTTGTATCTGTGATAACACCCCTGCAAATTTTTTTATGGAAGCATCAGTCCTGAGAATGAAAGGTTGCTCATATCTTGGGTGGTGCACTCTTACAGCTGTGGAAAACGCTCCTTTTAAATTTTTGAAAGCGATTTCTTGTTCCGTTCCCCATTTCCATCTGACATTTTTCTTAAGTAATGCTATTAGCGGTAGCGGTATTTCTTTTGTACTGAGGTCTGGTATCAGCTTTTTGAAATAGTTTACCATTCCTAAAAATCCCCGCAAAGTTTTTAAATTGGTTGGCCTAGGGTAGTTGTTTATGACTTTAATTCTATCTTCTGCAAGACTAATCCCTTTTGTGTCTAATTTGAATCCTAAATACAATACCTCTTTTTGGAAAAACTGACACCTTTTGAATATTTAATTTTAATCCTGCTTGATCAAGTTCTTCGAGAACAGTATGAATATGTCGTAGATGGCTTGTTATATCCGGTGAGAAAATTAATAAATCATCTATGTAATGTACAACAAATTCTCCATGCCTATTTAAAATTGTGTGTAATGCGCGAACCAAAGCAGCGCATGCACTTTGTAGTCCAAATGGTACTACCCTAAATCGGTACACCACTCCGTCGATAGAAAAAGCGGTATAATTTCGACACTTTTCTGCCAAAGGTATTAACCAAAAACTGTGTTTCAAATCGATTTTGGAGAAAATGTGTGATCCTGTGATTCGTCCAAAAATGGCTTCTATGTTCAAAGGCGCTTCGTATTGCGCGATTGTGTGCGAATTGATGTTTCTTGCATCTAAACATAATCGCAAATCACCATTTGATTTTTTTACGCATACTATCGGGTTGATATATGGAGAGTCACATCTTTCGATCACCTTGTCTTTGATCATATTTTCAATTTCCTGTCCGACGCTTTGCCTGTATTTATACGGGATTGGATAAGTTTTTGATTTAAAATTTTCTAAGTTTTGAACTTTAAAAGAATGTTCATAATTTTTAGCCACTCGGCTATCTTCATTAATAAGATCTCCATAATTTTCTAAAATCTTCTCTATTTCCTTCTCCATGTTTTCTCCACATATTATTTTTCTTTCATCCTCAGTTTCTTCACATGTGTTCACTGTCCGTATTACTTCTTCACAAAATTCTGGATTCTCGTCCATAATTGCCATTTCTTCTCTGTCCTCTTCCGTTATTTCTTCTTCTATTTTTTCTTTATCTTTAATTTCTATCTGGTATTCCGAGCACCATGTTTCGGCTCCTACTCTGAGATAGCGCG
>NW_027314178.1:0-17080 GCF_040954645.1 Diabrotica undecimpunctata | reverse complement strand
ACGCGCTATCTCAGAGTCACGTGACATCTGCTGCTCTGGAATAGTTAGTGTATAGAAATCTACCAGTTGAAAAACCAACTCTTCCTTGAAAGATGTGATGGACATTTTACTGTTGCTTACTTTTCGGTGAATTATATAAGCGTTTAGAGTAGCTGATCCTAGAAGGAGCTCGATCGCTATTTTACGATACCATTTCACTGATTTTCGTAATTCTGTAGAGTAGGACTTTATTTGGTCAGATATATCTAAAAATTCTTTGCTCATATTGCAGTCGATATCCGAAACTGACTTTTAAACTATTTCTCTCTAATGGACGTCTACCATTTCAACAGTATGCTTTTTACGTCTATGCGTTTGTCTTTCCACACCTGTGTTACTCCCATCCACATAATCTCTTCTTTCTTCAATTTTACACCTGTCACTTCTTTCGGATTAAGCTTTCTGTTTTGCCTCTAAGGTTGTCACCAAATTTGTATTTTTGCTTAGAAAACTATGTGCTAATGTCACGCTAGTATAAAAATTAGTTTAACGAAACATAAAACTATCTAGAACTGACATATTTTCGGTCTTTTCATTTCCACTTATAAATTTGTAGATCATAAGTATATTCTCCGTGTAAACAGAGTTTGTATACCTTCACCTCGAACTTATGTCTCTTGTTTTTGATGTACTGCCTAAATTACAGTCGGCTGCTAAACTGAACTACAGTTTCGTCAATGCAGAACTACTACTCTTTGAAAATGTTATACCGGCTCCTTCAAACGGGGTGATAGTTTATACAGTCGAAGCTCTTTAAAACTCTTTTTATTGTCACTAAAATGTAAATTGGCAAGTAATCATGCAAAACATTTACCTGACGGAATACACTTCACTATGTTTTCATATAATGCATCTTTGCACTCCCATCTACACAAGAATGGCCAAAAATGTCTGTGGTATTTGTATTCACCCACTTATTCTTTTTAGCTTTTGTACTGTGACCGCCTATATTCAACATCTGATGACCGTATGTTTCTTGCACAATCCACTCAATAATATCGTCTTTCACAAATAGTTGAAAATAATCAGAGGCTTTTTATCATCCATCTCAAAAAAGCTTTGATACCAGAGTTTTGAACACTAATGTAATATTTGTCAAGTTCCGGCCATGTACATTTTTCCATATCAAGGGGGTGTATTATGATCACTCGCAATGTTATCCTCCTCTGTAGAACTTTTATCATCTGGCAGTCGATCTTTTAGGTACTGTTGAGTTTTGTGATGTTGAAGGTACATTTTGTAAATTACGTTGTATTTTTGGTCTTTTGCTTTCAGGAACATTTTTGTTTCGAAATGCAAGGTATAAAATAAACAATTTTCGACAAGGTTCATTCTTGTCATATACGGGAAGCAAGTTTGCATCACATGGTTCTCTGAATCCAAACTATATTTGGATTACGAGATTCATACTTGCTTCTAAATTTAAATAATTCGAAAAAAACAATAACACTGTAATATTTTGTGTTCAAACTAAAGAATAACTATTTCAAATACATAAACTAATATTGTAAACGTAAATATTTTGGTCCACTCAGTTTTGTTTTAAGAATTTCGAAACGCTTTAAAATCAAACCTTAAACTGACTTATGACTAAAAGTCGATTTATCATTAACAGGATATTTATTAAAAGGTGTATTATACAGGGAACTTTCAAAATATAGTAACATACTGCATAGTTTTTTTAAATTGGGATTCATTTTCTAAAAATATTAATCGGTGCATTAAATTCTTGGAGCAGTGTATTTTGTTACTCTAAATTTTATCTTGACGATGTAATTTACAAGATTGTTTATTTTTTAGAAACCATTAGAAGCCGATTTAGTTATCAATCTTCCACATGATGGAATTAGACTGTTTTTCGACCCAGTTTCCCAGAGACTTAAAATTATCGAGATTTATTCAATGAAATTTGTTAAGCTGAAATATTGGTACGTATTTTAAGGTTACAAATGTTCAGTAAAAAACGATTATAAATGGATAAAGTAAATGTCATGTTGTTGTTTTAGTGGATTAGAATTTAATTCCCCAGAAATTTTGCCTTCTATAGAACAAATCGAACATTCCTTTGGAGCCACTCATCCTGGTGTTTACGATTCAGAAAAACAACTGTTTATGTTAAACTTTAGAGGACTTTCTTTCTATTTTCCCGTAGAGTCGAAGTTTCAGTGTGGTAAGTATATACTATATCAATTCTAGGTGATAAAATAGAAGTTATATCAACAAATATTTCGTTCCCGCATTACCAGACTGTACGCTCATGAAATACTGACGATTGACATTATAACTGGATTGTGATCGTTATGTATATCAGTTCCAGGGTATGTTTTCGTAGATCGTATGTACTTCTTAAAGGTGTTATTGAACAAAATGAAGTCAATTTGATTTCTAACAATTCTGTCTTTTCTGTCTTTTTTGTAAAGAACACTAGAAACAGAAAAAGCCCGGGACCAGTTCAACTGCCCATTGTTATCCTTAAAATAATAGAAAACGAGTACATGTATGTCCTCTTAAAGCTCTTTAATGAAATTTATCAGTCGGGTGACACACCCAATGAATGGTTGACCTCAACATTTATTTGTCTCCCAAAAAAGAAAAGTGCTAGAGAATACACTGACCACCGTACCATAAGCCTGATGTCTCACACACTTAAAATGTTTTTAAAGATCATCCATGTATATGGATATTGAAGAATCCCAATTTGGATTCCGTAGAGGCGTAGGTACCCGTGAAGCTCTCTTTGCATTCAACGTACTAATCCAGGATGCTTGGATATAAATCAAGATATGTACGTCTGTTTCATAGATTACAACAAGGCTTTCAATAAAGTCAGCCACAAAGAGCTAATAGACTCTGAGATAGCGCGTTACAATACAATGACCTTCGAATTATAACAAATCTATATTATAAACAGCAGGCACACATCAGAAGAGTTCGAAATTAAAAGAGGAATGTGACAGGTGTGTGTATTGTCACCACTACTATTTAATGCACACTCTAAAGAAATTATGAAAGAGCTCTTGAGGGAGAAACAGCAGAAATAAAGGTCAATGGAACACCACTTACAACATTAGATATGCAGACGATATTATCATAATAGCAGACAACCTCCAAGACCTCCAAAAGCTAATGAACAAGATAGTTGAGTATGGAGAAGAATATGGATATCAAATAAAAATATAACAACTAATTAAAAATAATCAAAAAACTAATATATGAGGGTATCAAAAACTACAGTTGAAAACTACAATTATCTTGGCACAATAATTAATCACGCAAACGATTACTCCAAAGAAATCAAAGTTCGAATAGAGAAAGCACGAACAACTGCAATAAATGAGAAAGGTACTTGGTGCAAGAGAACTGAAATAGACTTGAGAGTTAGGCTGGCAAGGTGTTTATTTATAAGATATTTTCTCGACTCTGCTTTACGGGATAGATGCATGGACACTTAAACGCGTCGACTACTAAAAAGTTGGAAGCATTTGAACTGTGGGTGTGTAGAAGAATCCTGAAGATATGATGGACCGAGCATGTAACAAACAACGAAGTCATGGGAAGAGTCAACAAAAGAATGGAAATATTGAAAACCATCAAGACACGAAAGCTGCAATACCTAGGGCATGTTATGCGTAATGAAAGATACAAAATACTTCAATTGATTAGACAAGGGAAAATACAGGGCAAGAGAAGTGTAGGAAGGAGAAAAAATCTCATGGTTGCGTAACTTGAGGGAATGGTACAGATGCACATTAATCGAACTATTCAGAGCGGCAGCATCGAAGATCAGAATAGCCGTGATGATTTGCCAACCTCCGTCGCGGAGATGGCACGTAAAGAAGAAGAAGAATTATGTCCTAGGGTTAATAAAATAGATTTGGACTAAGTCTATATTTATTTCTACAACCCTTTTAAACGGGACTTCCATGTGCATCCCATTTTCATACAAAGACTTTCATACAAAGGACTTTCATACAAAGGACTCTAAGTAAGAGCTGCAAACGTTTCTTTGTATATGAACGTATGATCCTTATTATTGGTGATTATTAGTCTCTCATGCATAAGGTTTATATTTAAAAATACGTTGAAGAGATATAAGGTTAGAATAATTTTATGTTTTTATAGGTAGTACACACAACTTGGGTTCTTTACAGTTCCAGCAGGTAGTTCTCCATTGGTATCTCGTCTTGCTATCTATAGTGGTGCCGGTGTTGAACCGGCATTTGCTCCCGAACTACCATTACATGTTACTATGGTCAAACTGTATCTCAAGAAAGCCTCCGTGCTACGAGGAGGTCTTATACTAGAGGAATAAAACTCCCAACTATTATCAGGTAATTATGATATTATTTGTATGAAATACTTTACATATTTAAAATACACTTTAAATTGTATGCCAACCGGGTGCGGTTTTCTGTTTCTAAGGACTTAGACAGACAATTTTGTGACAAAGTTCGCGTTTCGACTAGAAGCGATAAAAATCCTGTATAAAATCTCAACTAGAGGACTTTTAATCCTGTTGAACCACATCAGTGTTTGGAATCACTACACCATGGTGAAAACTCTTCTGTAGTCAGCCCGAACGTAGGTCCCATGAACTCACGTATGACGTAAGAAAACCAGTAGATTTTCAGAATCGTATAACTATTAATTACCCATTTATGGTGAGAAGAATGTAGAAGAAATTGGAAGCATCCAAAAGTAAACCCATTCACTTATATGAAGAACGAAAAGTTACCATAAATAAAAAAAAATCCTGAAACAATAAAATATTGTTTTAGGATTTAGCAAACTAAAACGAACAATTTTACGGTATGGGAAATAATAATTACCTTGTACAATGGATTTAACCCACAACCGATGTTTGACTGTTTTAAACAACAACCAATTTTTTTAAACCCTTCTCTCTATTCGGATTGCCGAATTAGGCCTCTCCTTATTCTCGACATCTCTGTGTTTTGTAAGACGTTTCCACATCGGTCCTGCAGTTCTTTTAATATCGTCGCTCCAGCACATTTTCGGTTTCCTCGTGGTTTCTTTATTCCATCGGCCATCCTTAAGACGTTCGTTATGTCCAACCATTTCCATTTCAGTTTAGCTGCCTGTTCGACAGCCTCTTTCACTTTGTTCTATTACGAATGTCTTCATTGGTTTTATGGTCTTGAGTGAGATACCCAGCATCTGTCGTTCCATAGGTCTCTGAAATTTTCTGATCTTCTCCATGTTTATTTTAGTGAATGTCCAGGTTTGAGCTCCATATGTAAGTACCGGTAGGATACAGGAATTAAACACTTTGGTTCGCAGTCTTTGAAGTATATTTTTATTTTTAAGTACGTATGTGAGTCTTCCGAATGCTGCTCATCCCATTTTTACACTTTCTGCTTATTTCGGTAGTCTGATTTTCTTTGCTTGCCTTGACATTTTGACCCAGATATGTATATTCATCTACGTGTTCTATCTCTGTCCCTTGGATGTTTATCATAGGTTTGTCATCTGTGTTTGACATTAATTTAGTTTCAGTCCTTTTTTTAGGAGTGTGTGTGTAGGTCCTCAACATCATATTCAGTGCATTCTACGTGTCGGCTATTAGTACTACATGATCTGCGTATCTAAGATGGTTCAAATATCTTCCGTTAATAGGGATTCCCTTATTTTCCCAGTCTATTGACTTAAAGATATCTTCTAGGGCAGCTGTAAATAATTTTGGAGATATTGTGTCTCCTTGTCTTACGTCCCAGTTGATTATTAATGGTATTGTTTCGATTCCATTACCCAACGTCATCTATCATTTCAGCTTGTTCGTATATATTATGTATTAATATTCTGTACCTGGAGTCGATCCGGTGTTGACTAATGTTTCTTCTATTGCCCACAGTTCTACGCTATCAAAAGCTTTTTCAGTATTCTATAAAAGCCAGACATAATGGGAGATTGTATTCGTTAGTCTTTTCTATTAGGATTTCAAAGTATATATATATATATATATATATATATATATATATATATATATATATATATGGTCACAGGTGCTGTACCCTTTTCTAAATCCGGCTTGTTTTACTGGTTGATATCCGTCAAATTTAATTGTTAACCTGTTTGTAATAAGTGAAATTGGTCGATAATTTTTCAGGTCTGGGTGTCTCCCTTTTTGTGTATTAGTAGTGTTTTAGAAGTATTCCATTGTTCGGGTATGTTGCCTTCGAATAGACATTTATCAAATAGTATTTTTAGATATGTGATGGCTTCTTCTCCGCCTCCTTCAGCATTTCTGCTAGGGTTCCATCGCTTCCAGAGCTTTATTCCTTTTTATTTCTTTTACTGCTCTTTCTGATTTCTTCGTGGCTTATTCGGGAATCACTTCTGAGTTGACATTTGTTATCTGCCTCTTCAAGTTCTGCTTTGAGAGTTAGGGGGATCGTTTCTGGAACGATACAGATCGGCGTAGAATTTTTCAATTGACTTTGCTACATCGGATTTACTTTTTTCTAATTTCCTTGTTCATTTTTAATGGTATTATGTTTTTCTTTCCTAGTAGACTTGTTCATCTTTGCATAAGGACCTTATATTTAGAGTTGCGATGTTCAATCGCAGTGTGTGTATGGTTTTTAGCGATTTCTTGCTTCCCCAGATTCCATGAAGCTGTCCTTTTTTCTAAAGGAGTGGGATTTACCATTACTGTATGGTCTACCCACCTGGGGACCCATTCCTTTTGTTCTAGATATATTTGCCATATTCCTGTTAGGAGGTTTTTACTCTGAGATAGCGCGTCACCACGCTGGCTAGACGGGTTGGTGAGTGATTGTATACAATCCCTAAAATCAAGGGATCCACTTCCGGCATCCACACCGTACCGAAGGTATTCTTCTGCGCCGTGGCTGCCGTTGTGGACTTCATCCATGACCCTGGATAAGGGACCCTAAGCAGGTACTAGTTTCTCGTGTCAGGAAACACCTGGAATCTGCGGAAGGCAGTGATTGATTCATTTTACCTGGTAGGACTATCCAAAGGAGTTCCTACTCGCTACCCTTAAAACCCTTAAACAACAACCAATAGAAGACAGAAAATCCGTTCTTAGTGGTCTATAGAAAGTAATCAATATTCCTTTTTTATTACAGAAAGAAACGGTGTATAGAGGTGGCAATTAATATATTTTTGTAGAGGCTCTTTAACTGTAACATTTTCTTCTGAAATTCCTATTTAGGTTAAATTAAATATAAACATGTTTCTATTTTTAATATTAATTTTTATCATATTTTTATTTTTTTGTGTTTTTTTATATTCAGGATTACTTCTACCTTGGCCCATAACAGGTAATTTGGACTGAGTGTGGTTTTTTATTTTAACCAGTTTTTGCGTTATTTAGCTTTTACTGACTTCTGTTTTATTCTTTTTTTTTGCCTTGAAAGGAACATAATAACATAAATATTGAATCGATAATATACAGTACACTGTATCGGAAAGAATTATTAAGGTGGGTATGCGATCGGATTTAAATCTGGGCTGTATGGTGACCAATAAAATCTTTTAAATTGCACCTCATCAAGGTAACCATTTACTATTCTAGCGACATATTAGCACGAATGTCATATCCAATATGACCGGCAAATGGTAAAATATGATCTTCCAAAATGTTTTCAATATAAATGTCAGCTGTCATTCACCCAATCACCTCCACAAGTTTGGCCCCATAGCACTATGCCATCATCACCAAAAATAACGCTCTGTATGAGATTATGCTCTGTATGGCATACCGTTCGTGAGAAATAATAAATATAGTCTTCTGCAGGTCATCATGCAGGGTAGAGTCGATGGCAAAAAGGGAATAGGTAGAAAGAGGAAGTCATGGCTGCGATATATTCGAGACTGGACAAACATGACTGTAGACGAATTATTCCACGTTGCAAAAGACAGAGAAGCTTTTAAAAATGTGGTCGCCAACCTCCGTTAATGGGGACGGCATAGGAAGAAGAAGATACCGTTCGTCAATTCTTCTGTAGACGAAGTTTCGTCCATATTGCTTCTATAACTGAATTCTCGACTGATCTGTGAACAAAACATTTTTCACAGCTCGATAGTTTTCTTCTTTATTCTTCTTCTTCTTCTTTTTATGTAGACATGACTCTCTGTTTTTCAATGTACCTCCAGTAAGTTGTCGTTCCATTTCTTTCGTGGTCTTCCTACTGATCGTGTTCCTATCGGGGAACCGTCTCTTGCCGTCTTTACTACTCTATTTGTTGTTATTCGGCTTATATGATTGTTCCATTCTACTCTTCTATTTCTTACACTTGATTTTCTCCACCTTGCATCTACTCTGAGATAGCGCGTTCTAGATATGTCCCATAGTGTCTTACCATCAATTTTTTTAAGTGTTTTCATCTCTGCTGTTTCTAACATCCTTTTTGTCCTCTCTGTGTCAGGTCTTGTTTCTGCCGCGTGTGTCATTATTGGTCTGATGATTGTTTTGTAAATTCTCCCTTTCGTTTCTTTCCCGATATTTTTATTTCTCCATATTGTTTCATTCAACCAGCCTGCGGCTCTGTTTGCTCTATTCACTTGATCTTTCACTTCAGTTTCGAGCTTTCCGTAGCTAGATAATGTGATGCCTAGATATTTAAACTCCATCACTTGTTCTATTATCTGACCTTCCAGCTTCAATTTGAATCTTAGTAAATTTGATGGTGTAACCATGCATTTTATCTTTTTTGGGGAAATTAACATGTTATATTTTCTGGCGGTTATATTAAATTGGTGCAGCATACGTTGTAAAACATCTTCACTTTGAGAGAGTAGTATTGCGTCGCCTGCATAGCAGATTATTTTAAGTTGTTTTTCTCCCATTTGGTATCCTTTTTTAGTTCTTACTTTTTTTATTATTTCATTCATAATCAGGTTGAACAATAGAAGACTCAGGGAACCTCCCTGTCTTATTCCATTGTCAGCATCAATAGAGTCGGTTGTTCCTCTTCTACTTTTACTTTTATTGTGTTGTTTTGGTATATATTTTCGATCGTTTTGATTATTCCTAGAGGTATCTCTCTTGCGTACAGTAAGGGGATAACGTCTTTTAATTTGGCGCGGTCAAATGCCTTCTTAAGATCCACGAAACATAGATAGCTCGATTGTCCAATTAACAGATCCAATTAAAATATTCCATATTTTTGTCCATGAGTGTATTTTTAGTAAATTTTAAGTACTTGGCTCAAGAGTACGAAAATAAAGATAGATTCTCACTATTCTTCTAATATTCTCAGTATATTATATTACATTAAGCAAAATTTCTAACAGATCAAGATTATCATTTTCTACCAATTTGAGTATTTCAGGATAAACTTGGTCAGGTCCAGGACACTTGTTGGTTTTTAATTGTTTAATGGGATATTCCGCATCGATTTTTAGAATCGGTGGGCTTTCAATAGGTTGTTCGTTATTGATATATAAAAATTCTTTCACTTTCTTTTACATATTAAAAGAATAATGCCACTTTTCTAATTCTTCTATTTCTTTATATTTTTCTCTAGTCATTTCTCTTTTGCTTCTTTTATTTTCTCTCGTATTGCCCTACTTAAACGTTTGTATTCTTGGATTCGATTGTGTTTTTATTTTTAAATTTTATTCTTTCATCCATCATGTTTAAAATGTGTGATGTCATCAAATTTTTATTGTCCTTAATCGTGTTTTTGGAATTTCTTCCAAAAACTACGAACATATATATTTATCACGAAAATTTGTTATATTCTGCAGGATCCCATAACAGATTACCGGATTCTATACGGCAGGAATTCGAAAAAGAAGTTTTACTCGGCCAGTCCGCGCAAGAAATAGCTACAGCCTTAGGAGCCCCATCAAAAGTATTTTTTAAGAGTGAAGATAAAATGAGGATACATAGCCCGAACGCCCATCGCAAAATTACTGCCATTAGAAGTGATTATTTTTTCAATTATTTTACCTTAGGACTGGTAAGTAAATTATATAAATTATTTTGTTTTTGTTAACTATTATTTATGTATTCCTCGGGTAATAGATGCGGTCAACGGGAAATTAATTTGTTCCTTACAAATCTTCTTTGCCTTCTATTAAGTAAGGGTAGCCTTTGTTTACGGAGCTGTATTCTATTTCTATAACTTTCAACCTGTTCGTTAAGATCAGTGGGCATTGCTTAGAGGTTTATTACAGAGTGAGCATCGATAATCCACGCTGCCTTTTAGGTATATTACCAACCTTGAACCAAATAGGAGAAATATAATTCCCAAAAGTCGCTAATAGACAAACGCAAAATTTTTAAAATGCCACAAACTCAAAAAAAAACTGTTTACTCCAGACTAATACCGAGCTGTGCCGATGAACCCTAATTCTAATTTGTTATTTAGCTGGAAAAGCCCATCGCCACATACAAAATTAATACATCGTAAGATCTAGAGAGCAAGATGTTCCATTCATTATAATGTGTGTTTGTTTGTTAAGAAGTGAAGAATATGGAATCTAATATATTCTTCGTTTTACAAAGATCATAAACTCTAATTACATTAATAATTATTGTCTACAATTCACACGGATATCGCTTACAAAAACGCTTTAATAAACACGCTAATACTGATAATCTAATAATCAGCGGAGGGACAGATCCCGAATTTCGCGCGATAACACGTAATTCCAGAAATTACTGCGACTAGAATGTCGATAGTAACGGTGCGTGGAACATTTGGATGAAAAGAGTATTTTGTAACACAACATCGTTCCCTCTTTTCATGTTTTCTGCCCCTAACAGCATCTAAATGGACCAGGTCGATGGATTTTGCCTTTCATATGGACAGAGTCTCTTCATGTGGACGACCTTCGGCTTAATTCTTGGCGTCAGTTGCTCTCTATGTACAAGGCCGTCTATCTTCTTAGTGTTCAGGTACGGCCCCTCCGACGGCCGTTGCAACTTGAGGCTCAGACCTTTCCTTCTCATTGATTTTTAGAACAGACTGCTCCCATGTTGGAAGCTTCGGTAGGCTAGCAGAAACAGACGCATCTGTTTTTCCCAGTGTCTCTGATTTTCATGTACAAACAGGGACAGGTAGTTTTTGATGGTCTGGTTGTGTCTTTCTACCATGCCGTCGGACTGAGGATGAAGCGCTGTCATTAACGCCTCGTTCTTAATTCCCATCAAAGCCATCATAGCCTTATAAATTTCCGATTCGAAGTTACGTCCCTGGTCGAAATGAAGCAGAAGTGGAGCTCCATGTTGGAAAACGACATTCTCAAGCAGGGTCTCATCAATTGTGATTGCTTCTTAGTTGGGTAGTACTTCTGGCCATTTGGAAAAATACTCCATAGCTACCATCCAATACATGTTACTGTATTGTAGAGTTTTCCTCTAAGTATCATTTTAGGTCCCTTATATACACATAGGTCACATCTTTTGAGCCATTCTTATACATATTGCCGACAGTTAACCCAGTAATACCTCTTACTAGAAAATAGGATCTTGCTGTGGCATAGTCCCATGACACTGTGGTTTAGCTCCGTTGTTCAGCCACTCAAGGACTAGTTTTTGTTCTGGATATATCTTCTGCTCACGGACTAGCTTTACATTATTACATTACAAACACATACATTTTAATTACATTAATTATTATCGTCTACAATTCACACGGATGTTGCTTACAAAAACACTTTGCTAATGCTAATAATCTAACGCCAACTTGGCGGGCTGATATAAACAGATCATCTGTTTTAGAAATAGTCAGTGGAACAACGGAGGCAGAATTTCGCGCGATACTACGAAATTACAGAAAGTTACCGCGACTAGAACATCGATAGAAACGGTGCGTGGAACATTCAGTTGAAAAGAGTATTCTCGGCTTCTTCATAGCATATGATCGCAATTAGGGGCATGTAAAACAACAATATATTAAAAAAACTGGTACTATTTCTTTATAATCATAAATTATTTTAGGATATTCTATTCGACGCGAATACGAACACAGCGAAGAAGATAGTGCTACATACGAATTATCCCGGTCATTACAACTTCAACATGTACATGAGATGTGAATTCGAGCTCACGTTGAAGAACGTCGAAATCAGTGGATACACTCACTGGAACGATATTTGCACAAAGCTAACGCCCAGTGAAAGGCCAGTAGTGTTGAACCGAGCAAGTTCAACCAACACAACTAATCCTTTTGGAAGCACACTGTGTTACGGGTATCAAGATATCATTTTTGAGGTAAGAGAATTCGTTCATTATTTAAATATAAAGCTGTAGTTCGAATTCATTTAAAACGCGACAGGTTATACTAAACAGATGTAGAAAATATTTTTACCGTGTAAAGCCACAGTTAATTTCTGCAACAGTACTGCAGCCAGTTTTTATTTCTTTCTGTAACTTGCATTCAAATATCAAGTTTTAATCAAGCAAAGTTCTACTGGAAAGTTTCGAACTTGGATTTGAGGTTCGAATCTATAATAGATTAAGAAGTTAAGAATACTGTGAGATTACAAATTAAGGGGTTAATTTGTGATTGAACATCTACCTCTAAATATACAGTTCATTAAAATCTTGTATTCTCATCATAAAAATTGGCCCTTCGAGCCGAATTCTAGCATAAATAGTACAAACAAATTGTGAAATAATTTTAATGTAACACATAGACTTGTTGGCGTTTTATATTATGTTGAGATTCTCTAATCCATACTATAAGAAGACATTTAAAAAGGAAATTTGTATCGTTTTCAGGTGATGCCAAACCACTACATAGCCTCTCTAACTTTATACGGGGATGGTATTCCTTATGAAAAAGAAAGTTACCACGCGTGACAGAGGCTCTCCGCCACTTACCTCGTACTCACAAACAGGTACTGGCAGCCTCACCTTATTTATAAATGTATTAAGGCTTAAAACTTTCATCAAATATTTTGCCTAATTGTAACCGTTTGGGAGATCATTAGTCTAATTTTAAACTGTTCACTTTTCGTACTCTTATGCTGTTTTTATAAGATCTACTTGTTTTGTTATTTATGTAAGGACGTACATATGTTAAGTTTACCATTCTGCCAGTGTGGTATCTATAATTTGTCAGAGTATATATAGTAATACATACATACATAATATATACATAAGTATACAGGGTGTTTCAAAAAAAGGTAACCCCGTCTCTAGGGTAGGTAAAAAACTGAAAAATAATTGGGGTTTGCTTAGTAAACAATTTTTGTAACGCCATCCGTTTTCAAGATACAGGGCGTTGAAGAAAAAAAATTTACGCATTTTTTACGATTTTGTCGAAACCACTGGCAACATTGTAATGAAATTATATACGAATATGTTTTGGAAGCTGATACATCCCATGAATTTGTTTTTATATCTGGTTCTCATAGAGGGCGCTAGTTACACGGATCGTACTAAGTATTAGTCAATATAACTTTTTTAAGAGTATAATTATTAATCAAAATTTCAAGTAAACTTAAACATCATTCAATTTTACACGAAAAAGGTACTCTTGGTAAAACTCGATACTGTGTACCGTTTTCGGAATATTTTGATTTGAAAATTATGAAGTAATAATTGATGCTGGTATAAAATAGTTAGTAATTAAACAAAACTCACAAGAAGAAAATTTAATTAATGACTAAGAACATAAAATAAAATTCAATTACAGTAAGTGTTCAAAATGTCCTCCGTTTTCGCGAATACACAAGTCTATTCTTTTTTCTAAAGATTCCATTAACCTTCTAAACGGTAGGGGATCAGCTTCATTAAATTGACGTTGAATTCTTTCTTCCAATTCTTGGCGTGAATTTACCTCTGTAGCATAGACTTTTTCTTAATATACGACCAAACTGCGTAGTCCAAAGGGTTAAAATCGCATGACCGAGGAGGCCAATGAATCGGAGCTTCTGCACCTCTACCAATCCATCGATTCGGAAAATGATTACTCAACCAATTACGACACCTTCTATCAAAGTGTGGTGGAGCTCCATCGTGCATAAAAAATAAAGATCTTCGCTCGTTTAGCGTTGAATCTTCTAATATCTCGAATAAGGAATTGTTTAAAAAATCAAGATACATATCACCATTTAAATTTCCAGGTAGAATATGATAACCTATTAATTTGTTACCTAAAGTTGCTGCCCAAACATTAACTTTAAATGAGTGTTGGTAATGTGATACCCTTTTGACTCATGGATTCTCATCACACCAGTAGTGTGCATTATGGGAGTTAAACATACCTGTCGCGTAAAGGTGGCCTCGTCCGTAAAAAGAATGCATTTTATAAAATTTGGATTGTGGGCTGTCCTTTGTTGCAATGTTTCACAAAAATCCACTCTAACCGGTAGATCATCTGGCAAGAGTTCTTGGACTTGTCTGTAATGATAAGGATGTAATTGCTGTTCTTTCAGTATCCGCCAAGTACTTGAAGAAGAAGTATTTGTTTGTCTTGCTATATTCCTTACGCTAACTGTTGGATCTTGATCAAGTAAATTTAAAATATTATTTTCTTTATTAATTGTTCTTGTTGTTCTTGGTCTACCAGAATTTATTTTATTAGGTCTCACATTCCCAGTTTCTCGACAACGTCGTTCAACGGCTCTAAATGTTTTTTTTACTTGGTAAGTTTCTTCTAGGAAACTTTTCTGCATAACGTGTCACAGCTGCACTAGAACATCCTAAACATTCGCCTAAGGTTAATAAAATGTCAGTGTATTCAACATTTGAGTACATTTTGATTTGATTTTACAAATAACAAGGTTTTAAAACTCTAATTATTGTTGATTTATCGTCATAACAATCAATAAATGTCAGATTTCCATGGCACACTTGGAGGAAATAGAGGTATACCTATTAGAACTTTATCATTACTACCAGCATAAATTATTACTTCATAATTTTCAAATCAAAATATTCCGAAAACGGTACACAGTATCGAGTTTTACCAAGAGTACCTTTTTCGTGTAAAATTGAATGATGTTTAAGTTTACTTGAAATTTTTATTAATAATTATACTCTTAAAAAAGTTATATTGACTAATACTTTTCTGAAGCTATTTTCTTGTGGCATTTTAAATTAATTACTATTTAAATGGGAATAAGCCACAATTAAAGGTTAAAATACGTTTATTGACGTTTCAATTTCCACTTCGGAAATCGTTCTCAAAATACAAACATTAGTTTAATTAGTACTAAAGTTTGTATTTTGAGAACGATTTCCGAAGTGGAAATTGAAACGTCAATAAACCTATTTTAACCTTTAATTGTGGCTTATTCCCATTTATATAGTAATTGACTAATACTTAGTACGATCCGTGTAACTCGCGTCCTCTATGAGAATCAGATATAAAACAAATTCATGGGATGTATCAGCTTCAAAAACATATTCGTATAAAATTTCATTACAATGTTGCCAGTAGTTTCGGCAAAATCGAAAAAATTTTTGTTTTCTTCAACGCCCTGTACTTTACATCGGGTTACCTTTTTTGAAACACCCTGTATATTAATTAACCAATTAAAAGTACAGGCCCAGTAGTAAAAAAATGAGTCTTAATTTCAAAGGCATTGTTGGAATAATTCTTGATCCAATTCATGAAAATATTAAAACTGATTACAATTTTCACATTTATATAATTTTACAAAGTTTGTGGTTCTATCAGACCATCATCAGTGAAACCTGAAAGCAAGTAATCCCACTCTACTATAATGAACAAAAGAGGGTAAAGTAACTGTTGACACTCACAAACGGTATAAAAACATTTAAATTTCGTTTTAAAGTTGTGAAAATTAAAATTGAAACGACATAATGTCGAAGATTAAGATTTAAACGAAAAGGAACATTACTCGAAACGTGGATTACATCTGACTCTGACAAAGTTTACCAGCCAACTTAGTTGACTAATCTAATTAAATAAGCTTTTTCTTTAAGTGACATCGTCGTTACGAAAATCTAATGAACACAGATCAAGAATTTAATAGTTTCATATAAGGTGAAATATTACCAACATTTCTATATAAATACTTTTGAGATCTCTGAAGGTTCTGGCAGAATGGATCGATTAGATAATCAGTGTTTTAATATGAAAGTATTGCAGTATCCTTAATTTATATTGTAAAAGTGAAATTTTATTTAATTGTTATAGGATGTTTGTTTTCTTTCACGGAAATATTTTAATATGTTAAAGAAAAGTGAATAGATTATATTATGTAAGTCATAGAGAATCGTAGGTTAAGCTTTTGCTGGAAAATATTAATTGCCTGGTTTTATTTTTGACGAAGTTATAACTTATTCTGAATAAAATAGGAAGTACCGAATTTTAAAAATATTTTTCATTCATAGCTTATGAATTTTTTCACTCTAAAAACTGAACTAGTAGTTTTTAATCTCGTATCCTAGCATTTGCTATGTTAACTTTACAAGTTTCATACCATCTCTTGGATTATGTTCCGTTTTGTTTGTTTTTTTTGTCCTTTTGGGTTTTGTAGCTTTTAGTGTAAAATCATAAATTTATTTATCAGTTTCTCTATACCTCGAACTAAATAGATCTTATATGAGTAACTTTTTTTATGTTTTTGTTTTGTGTACTGTTTGTCGAGCAAATGCCATTTTTTCAGTAAAGTCGTGTCGTTATTTTTACAAAACCTATCAATTTTTGTATTTACTTTTCTTTAAAGGTTTACGCTCATGTGGAATTTGACCTTATTCTTTTATATTGTTGTATATTGTTGTTCAACGGAAACGCATTTAGAAGCTGTAAGCTATAACTGTATGAATCACGTGCAGTCGTGCAGTATTGTCATGGAGAAGAATGATACAACCAGTGAGCTCTTTGAGAGTTCGATATTTCTACTGTGTTAGCAACATTTCTCGAGCAAGCAAGAATGACGGGTTCTTAAGTCACTTCAAAAACGTTAACATGAAAAAACAGCTTCAAATGTTTGAAAGCACTGCTATGCCATTTGTTTTTTTCATAATCACGTGTTTAGGTGCATTGTGGCATGATTATGATGAAATGGCCCAATCATTAAATTAAGGAAAAGCCAGAAGGGACAACCACTCTGAGATAGCGCG
>NW_027314177.1:0-17084 GCF_040954645.1 Diabrotica undecimpunctata | reverse complement strand
ACGCGCTATCTCAGAGTTTGTTGGCAACTAAATATTGAGACATAGAACCAATATTTATTTTTAAACGGAGTAGCATCGCTAATAGACGTTACGGCCACTCGAATTGGCTGAGCATTAACTCGACTAAGGAAAAGCACTGTCAGAGGTAAATTCATTGCAAATCTGCTCTATTTTGGCTTTAAACTTGTGTAATGTCCGTTGTGGTTATTGGTTATCATTTTATAAGACAAGGCAATCTTCTATCGACCAAGAAAATTTAGATTTTACACAAGTTAACAAGTCAACAATTGCTGTTCCTTTTTTCTAGAAAAAAATTTGTTAAATTATATTAAACTACCAGAAAGTTTTTCTCAAAGCCTTCTGTAAGGTGCGTCACAGTTTTTTTGATTTTTTTCTGACGCATAAAGTTAGATGAGACGGAAAAAAGTGGTAGGTTTGTAATTAAGCACAATAATATTGCTGCCTTGCATACCCAAGTGGTCTATTCCTAGCCTACGTTTGATTCGTTGACATTTAAAATGGGAGCTTTCTACATCTAAGGAGATAAAAGGTGCAAAAGAAGCATGGCTGACGAAGAAATGTACGGAAGTTGAAACAATACAACGTAACATTTTTTTTTTCATTGTTACATTACATGTTTACAATCTACTCTAGACACAGAGTAATAAGTAAATAGTCTGTAAGTAAATTAATGTGAGAATAGTGTAATAGAGAAATAAATAAATTGCTGGTGTGGGAACGTAAAATTCTTCGAATGATATATGGCCCTTGCAGAGACAGCGTGACAAACGAAATGGAGGGGCAGATACAATAACGAGTCCCTATTCGGAAAAGAAAATCTAGTCAGATATATAAAGGCCAATAGACTCAGATGGGCAGAGCATGTGATACGCAGTAACAACAATCGGCTTATAAATAATGTGTTCTGGGAAAGGCCAGAGGGAAGAAGGTCTGTAGGGCGGCCTAGAAAAAGGTGAAAAGATGCAATCAAAGAAGATCTAGAGACAATGGAGTGCGACAATGGGAATTACTGGCACAGGACCGACAAACATGGAAGGCAATAATAAACACGGCAAAGACTCACAAAGAGTTGTAGCGCCATTGATGATGATGAAATTAATGTGAGTCCATTGACGGTTCTCTAAGTATTATTGCGGTAGGTCTTCTGGCCATACCCTCTTCAATCTTCTTTCGGCAAGTGGTGGGTGAATAAATTATTTATCAGTTCGTTGTTGTGATCAGTGGTGCGATTTTTATATTTTATTGAGTGATTCTTTATTATGTCCTTAAGTAATGGATGTCCAGATCATTGTGAAGTGTTTGGTTAGATACATACCAGGGAGCTTTACTTATAATACGGAGTATTTTGGATTGGAATGTTTGAAGTATCTTCGTATTTGAAGGTTTACTACAGCCCCATAGTTCTATTCCATATGCCCAAACTGGTATAGGTATAGCTTTGTATAGAAGCAGTTTATTTTCAAGAGATAACCGAGACTTTTTGTTAAATAGCCAGTTCATATTTTTTAGTTTAAGATCTAGTTGTTTCCGTTTAGTTTTAATGTGCGTTGTCCATATAAGTTTTTCATCCAGGTGCAATTCCAAGTAATTGACAACTGGTTTTATAGGAATGGGGGATTATTACCATAAACTTCTGGACATGTAGATTGTTTGGTTGTAAAAGTAATTTGTACTGATTTGCTAGCATTAACACTGACCTTCCATCGCTTACGCCAGCTTGTAATTGATCTAAATGATTTTGTACCTTTTGTGATGCTATATTATGGTCAATATCCAATGTCAAGATTCCTTTGTCATCGGCAAATGTAGCTAAGAAGGTATTATTACTGGTTGAAACGTCTGCTGTACATATCAGTTACAGAAATGGGCCCAAAACGCTACCCTAAGGTACGCTAAATTGCATGATGTGGTAATTTCAGTAGCTGTCTTCAATTTTCACTTGGAAGTAACGGTCAGTAAGATATGGTTTTAGTATAAAGTATAGTTGGTCTGTTAGGTGTAATTTCAGTTTGTAGAGGAGACCTTTATTCCATACTCTATCAAATGCATGTTGTATATCTAGAAAACTCCAGCGCAAAACTTTTCTCCATCGAGAGTGGTTTTAATTATATTTACTATTCTGTGGCATTGTTGGATAGTTGAGTGTTCACGTCTAAATCCGAAT
The DNA here is from genome assembly GCF_040954645.1 of Diabrotica undecimpunctata. Taxonomy (NCBI): domain Eukaryota; kingdom Metazoa; phylum Arthropoda; class Insecta; order Coleoptera; family Chrysomelidae; genus Diabrotica; species Diabrotica undecimpunctata. The sequence goes on along the minus strand of NW_027314177.1, from coordinate 14,899 downwards.
TGGTGTTCATAGCCAGGAGCTTTCTTAGGATTTAGCATTTTATTTGTTGTCGAACCTCTGTCGGAGTAAATGTTGTCAGAGAAAGAGATAGTTGACGTGGAGTCTCGATCTACATTCTTATATCATCATCGTTATTAGTATCTGGTGCTGCGAATACAGTTGCAAGATGCTCTGCGAATACTGTTGTTTTTTCTGCGTTTGTGCGGGCCCTAGGTCATATCTGTTTTTCTTAAAGGTGAATTTGTTATTGTCTGTCGTTTAAATTTTTTTGTAGCTTTCTATATAGAGTGGTCTTCATGTGAGAGTTCGAAACATAAAACTGGAAAGAGCCGTTTTTTTCTTCATATAATGCTCTATTTAGTCTTTGACTTATTCTGTTAAGGTACTTTTTATTTAGTGGATTTCTCGTTTGTTGCCATATGTGTCGAGCTCTTCTTTTTTCTGCTACCAGTTCTCTTATATGGGGGGATATTATGGTTTACGGTATGCATTCATAAAAAATGTTCAAGATGTACAGCAATAAACAGGAACTCGTTCAGTATATTTAAGCAATATAATTAAAATAAATTTATTGTTTTATTAATAAAGCTAGATATTCAATGGATCAAGCACTTAGCGATAGTAATCAATTTTATCGATAATTAATTTTTTTTTTATTTTTAACAAGGCTAAATAAAGTCAATGTTTGATTCAGTAATATTTTAATTATAGGTAGGTACTCAAGAAATTTCAATTTCTAATCTAGTACGCTACTGTCAGGTGTGTGGTCTAAAGTAAATTATTGTTTGTCTGATTCATTTTGATAAATTGACATAATTCTCATAAGCTTTGGATGTAACATTAAAAATTGCTTGTTTCCCTTTTAAATGGCTGTTATTAATGCACCTTATCGCCACTATCTACATCTAGACTGTAATAACACTGTAAAAAGGAAATTTCGTTGGCAAGCGAACATTATCAACGTTATTCATCATGGATGTTTCTCAAGGGTTTGTACATACATACATACATACATATATATATATATATATATATATATATATATATATATATATATATATATATATATATATATATATATATATATATATATATATTTATATATATATATATATATATAAAAGATTAAATCTTTTAGCAAAAGCTATCGTTTTGTTGAACTAAATGGCCAAATATATGGCCTAGGAGGACAAATTCGTTAAACTTCCCGTGCTCGAATCGGTATCAATAAAGTGTTATGAATCATTTTGGCCTATCCCAGCCTATCCTATTCCTATCCTAAACGATATAAGAATATCGTTTTTTGTCCTCTGGCTATGCGAAATATGTAAAAGAATAATCTTTTAGCAAAAGCTGCTATCGCTTTGTTGAATTAAATAGCAAAATATATGGCCTAGGAGGACACATTCGTTTAACTTCACATGCTTGAATCGGTATCAATAAAGTTTTGTGACTCATTTCGGCCTATTCCAGCCTCATCAGACACTTGGGCTGATACAAATTTAAACTCGAAAGTCCAACGAATGTCTTCTAAAACTTGACCACTACAGTGATTAGCGTACAGAGGTGCCACCTGCTTTGGCGGCCATGAAGGAAAATCGACATTCCAACACAACAACATGGATTTGTCTCTGGTCGTTCTACTCTAACCAATCTTCTACATTGTGTTAACGACTAAACTGCGAACTTAACAGTTCTCAGCCAGTCGACGTTATTTATCTAGATGTCTCTATAACCTTTGACCGTGTATCCAAGCGCAGAATTCTACATAAACTAAAACATTTCGGAGTTCGTGTTACTTTACTTCGTTGGATAGATCATTTCCTGACAGATCGACATTACAAAGTAAGAGTTGGCGAATCTTTCTTACAAGACAGGTTAGTGGAGCCTCAGGGCTCTGTCCTTAAACCTCTGCTTTTTACAGTCTATACCAGCCATGTTCCTTATTATGTTTCAGGTAAAATATCGCTCTATGCTGATGATACAAAAATATATGCCAATCCAATCACAAACTAATCACAAATCTATAATTATAAAAATATGTTGAAATTTTTATTATTCTAAAAGCTTATTCATTTATACTTTAAAAATAAGGTCTATAATTGCATGTTTATACGATGGATTCGTATACGCACCTTTGGCGAAACCATATTATATTTTTTTCGTAGACTAATCAATCTGAAATTACGATCTCGTCAAAAAGCCAACCATGGAGGCAAGTCACCTATTGAAGTTTTTTCACTCTTTTTTGATAAGGAAGTAAGTGAGAGCATTCGATATTTTACAAATATTTATGCATCGCAGAATAACCGTCACGATTTTGAAATGAATGATACAGATTTAAAAAAATTTATTGGCATATGTATATTATCTGGTTATCACACTCTGCCTCAAGTTGATATGTATTGGTCGAAGGATGAGATAAAGAAGTGCACATTGTAAGAGAAAGCATGAGCCGACATAGATTTCGTTCAATCAAGCAGAACATACATTTGTCAGATAACACCTTACTGACGTTGTTTACTAGCATGATTGACAGTATGGTGGTCAATATTTGGAAAATTTTAAATTGCGAATGATTCTAAAATTTCCCAACTGGAGTTTCGTTTGAGATTGGTTCTTAACTTACTAAAATATAGTGGACATGTAGAGAATAGTGAAGAAACCGCTACATCATTGTCAAACTCAGTATATGGACGTCCATCTAAATTTGCTTTACCAGATGAAACTAGATTCGACAATATTGGCCACATTATAAAAAGAGACGATAATAGTGCAAGAAGAAAATGTCGGATGTGCAAAAGTAATACTATTTATTTATGTAAAAAGTGTACAGTGCATCTACACCCCGAATGTTCGAAAATTTTCATCTTAAAATTTAATTTACAGTTAAGATACAATATGTTCCTTTTTAAAAAATTGTATGCGTATTCGGCCAAAGGTGCGTATACGCACCCACCTGTTTTTCCTTTCATGAGAAAAAAAAATTCTTTTTGGTTGTAAATTAGTCTTAATTTATGTGTTTTTAATCCAATCTAATAAATCAATTGTCAAATTTCTCTTTGTTTATTGTCTCGGCCCTTAATGGGTTAACTTGGTGTTCCCAGTGACTACTTATGCCGTACTTTGTTAACGACTTTGGCGTTATCGTAAACAGCAGCCTAACTAGGTCTGACCTTACTACTTCTATTTGTAAACATGCGAACTCCAGACTATATTATTCGGAAGTGTTTTTTGACAGTTTCAATGCAGTCATTCTGTAAGCTTTACACTCTTTACGTAAAACCCATTCTTGGATACGCTGAACTAACGTGGTATCCTGATTTGGTTCGAGACAAAACTTTGTTGGAAAACGTTCAAAGAAAAGCCACTTGAATCTCATTTGGACCGAGAAGACCTCTTATGAAGAAAGGCTTAGTATGGCTAACCTAACTTTTTTGAACTTCGCCGACAACGTGGAGGCTTAATCACCATATTTAAAATATTAAAATTCTATTTTGAAAATCTCGATGAAATGTTTACCATAAATCAATATGAACGCTTCAGAGGTCACCAGTTCAAACTTAAAAAAGAGATTTAAAAGATCAAGACACACCTTTATACCAAATAGAGTTTTTGAGTGCTCTTCTTCTTCACGTGCCATCTCCGCGACGGAGGTTGGCAATCATCATGGCTATTCTGATCTTAGATGCTGCTGCTCTGAATAGTTCAATTGATGTGCATCCGTACCATTCCCTCAAGTTACGCAACCATGAGATTCTTCTTCTTCCTACACTTCTATTGCCCTGGATTTTCCCTTGTATAATCAATTGAAGTAGGTTGTATCTCTCATTACGCATAACATGCCCCAGGTATTGCAGCTTTCGTGTCTTGATGGTTTCCATTACTTCCATTTTTTTGTTGATTCTTCTCATGACTTCGTTGTTTGTTACATGCTCGGTCCATGATATCTTCAGGATTCTTCTATACACCCACATTTCAAATGCTCCAACTTTTTAGCAGTCGACGCGTTAAGTGTCCATGCTTCTATCTCATAAAGCAGAGTCGAGAAAATATAACACCAGTTTTGAGTGCTGGAATAACCTTAATGATAACAATATATCTGCTTACTCTACCAACGCGTTCAAAAACAGACTTGACCGTTTTATATTATAGTTAAAATATTGTTTTTCTTTTAAACTAAAAATCGCAGTTTTTAATTTTTTTAATTTACTAGTAGGTAGGTTACGAATATAATTTTTTTGGTTTTTAGGTATAATCGTAATCCCTCTGCCCATGAATATTTATAATACATAGTAATAAATGTATAAATAATAATAACTATTTAATCGTTGCAGGCGAAAATCAAATACTGATTTAACCGACTGTTATACTGCGAACACTCCCCAACCCGTCCTGCAAGCGTGTTGTTTTAATACCAAAATACCCCTCAAAACACAACATGTTGAACTTAAAACAAAATGGGATGATACCTCAGGTAGGTAGAGCTAGCAGCTCAGAATCCCACACCGGAAAACCGGTAAGCCTCACGGATTCTGGGGGAGGCAAAGCTCAACAATACGCGCCAAAATAGATACGAAGAAACAAAAACAGTTACTACTAGCCACATACAACATCCAGTATATGGCTAAAGATGAAAAGGTATACGAATTAGAAGAAGAACTATCTAAGATAAATTGGGATATTGTAGGACTGTCAGAAGTGAAAAGAAGAGGCGAACAATGCATGCATCTAAACTCTGGAAATCGCTTATACTATACAAGGAAAATAGACGAAACATATGGTGGAGTAGTATTTCTTGTCAAAAAGTATCTTACACAATACATTTCAACATATATAAGCGTTTCTTATAGAGCAGCTTATATTATAATCGACCTAGACAATAAAACCAAGATCAAGGTTATACACGTGTATGCTCCCACAACAATACATTAGGAAGAGGTAGATGAAATGTTTTACGAAGATTTGATAACAGCATTAGAAGAAAATCATAGAAAGTATACCATCATTATGGGAGATTTCAACGCAAAATTAGGTAAAAAAGAAAAAAATATTGAAACTAAAATAGGGATCCATGGTTATGGCATACGAAATAAAAGAGGAAAAAAATTATATAACTTCTTAGAACAACAAAATTTATATGCCATGAACACACGTCAAGAAAGCAGCAAACCGAAAATGGACGTGGATATCTCCCGATAAAAAGACGAAAAACGAGATCAATTACTTCTTGTGTGGGAACAAAGACATTTTTGAAGATATAACTGCTCTCAATCGATTCACACCTGACACCGATCATCGCCTTTTAAGAGCAAGGATTCATATTAAACAGACGAAAACTAGTAGAAACAGGCCACATAAAAATTATTTTAATCAAATAGATCAAACTAAAATACGACAGAAGGAAGATGAGTACACAGAAGTCTTAAGAAAAGAATTTGTAGAACATTATCAAGAAGAATACTCCGACATGAACACAATTAATAAAAAAATGCAACGAAAGCTCTTGAAAGCAGGACTGACTGTTGCAAAGAAAACGAAAAATAAAGAAGACAGAATAAGTGACAGAACAAAACGGTTGCTGGAAAAGAGACGAACATTTCTAAGCGAAGGAAAGCGAAACACCAATTGTTTCAAAGAATTGAATAAACAAATAAAGGAAGATTTAAGGATCTATAATGAAAACAAGATATAAAAAATAATAGAAAAGAACCGAGGCCTGAAATGCCTAAGATCAAATTTAGGAAAGCCTATAATAATCTCATTGAAGGATAAAGATGAAAAAGAAATAAGAGAAATGAATGAAATCCTAAAAGTTACTCAAACATTTAACCGTGATTTATATTCCTGAAACAAGAACCCAGATAACACTGCAAAGGAAGATCTTAAAAGAAAGCTAACGAATGTCATCTCAGAAATACTCCCTAACATAGAATCCTTCGAAATAAAACAAGCTCTGGCACAACTAAAAAACAACAAGGCTCCGGGCCCATATGGAATACTTGTAGAAATGTTGAAGGAACGAAGTGAAATTATTCTCGAAGAATTGAAAAATTTTTTCAACGAATGTTTTCACAGAGGAGAAGTCCCAGATGATTGGAATAAAAGTTTGACAATACTTCTCTTCAAAAAGGGAGACAGGGGAGATCTGAAGAACTATAGGCCAATTTCCCTGCTGTCCCAAATCTACTAACTATTTATGAGAGTAATAACTAACTAACAGGTTAACGTCGAAACTCGATAGCTATCAACCGGTAGAGCACACAGGATTCCGAAAGGGTTACAGTAGAGCGGATCATCTTCTTACAGTCAGAACGCTAATAGAGAAAGCCAATGAATATCACTTGAACTTATACATTGGCATCGTTGATTATGAAAAGGCATTCGACTCCATACAACTAGGCATTCGACTCCCGATACAGAATGCTCATACATAATATTTACAAGAAAGCTACAATGAAAATACAAATAGATGCAAAAACCAAATCTATACCAATCAACAGAGGAGTTCGCCAGGGAGATGTTATCTCACCAAAGCTATTCACACTTGGACTGGAAGACGTGTTTAAAGACATTAATTGGGTGAATAAAGGAATAAATGTTAATGGAAGAAAACTGAGTAATTTGAGATACGCTGATGACATTGTAATATTCGCTACAAGTTTCAAAGAACTATAGACCATGATGACGCAACTATTTCAAGCTTCGGAAAAAGTAAGTAGGTCTTAAGATGAACTTGGAAAAAACAAAAATAATGACAAATACACCGAACATTAGAGAAATAACGTTGGACGACATAAATTTAGAAACAGTAAGCGAATACATCTACCTGGAACAGTTAATGAAAGTTAACAAAGAAAATCAAACTGCCGAAATTACCAAAAGAATACGGTTAGCATGGGCAGGATTTGGAAAACTGAGTTGGATCTTGAAAAGCACTAAAATAGAATAATATTTGAAAACCAGAATTTACGATCAGTGTATCCTCCCTATACTCACGTATGGTTCACAGACGTGGACACTAACCAAGTCTAATATGGATAAAATAGTACAAAGAGCGATGGAAAGATTAATGCTCGGGGTGGAACTTATAGACAAAAAACAATCAAATGGATTAGAAGCAAAACCAAAGTAAAATAAGTAGGAAAACATGCTGCCAAATTAAAATGGAGTTTCGCAGGACACTGCCCGACTAACTGATATAAGATGGAACCACGAAATACAACAATGGAGATCATGGTTAGGAAAAAGAAGCAGAGGAAGACCACAAATGTGATAAGCTGATGATTTTGAAGATCGGAGGACACTACTGGAAGCAAATGGCGCAAAATATAAAACACTGGATTGATTTGGGGGAGGCCTATGTGCAAAGTTGGATAACTTAAGGCTGAAGAAGAAGAAGAACTATTTAAACCTCTATTACTTAAATATATCGCTGTTTTAAAGCAGTTATTATAAATACAAGCATATAGCATTAATTTCACCAGAAACCATATTGAAGTTTGTTGTATCCTATGTATGTAATAAATAGCAGATTGTTTAAAAACTGTGGGTGATTAAAAAAAAAGAAGCCAGTTTTGAACTCAGTAAGTAAAAATTTATAAAAATCAGCCATTTAGATAAAAAAAGTTTAAAAACAAATGAACATTCTGTATTTGTCTACAAATTAATATTTTACGAAAAGTGAATACACAAATAGATATTTTCGTACATATAAAAAATAAATATCAACTATTAATTCTTTGTTAATCATCCTATATTCTACACCGTAATCTTAGATTTTATATAGTTTGATAAGTTATGTAGCTTTCGGTTATATTTAATCTTGGTGACAACTGTTATTCTCTAATATCTATGGTAGATTTTATATTCGGTTATCTGGACAAACTATCTAAATTAATCTCTTGACTGCTCTTAAAATGTTGTCACACTAGAAAAAGCATTACGCTTCGTATATGATAATATAACATAATAATACTTGACACTATAAATTAAAAGTCGATGTGGCAAGCACCAGACCAGAAAGTTGTTTTAAGAGTAGTTGAAATCGGCGGATTCGCCAAATAAGCTTTTATTATTTGTTTAAATATGTATTTAATAATAAAACTTATGAGAAGAAAAAAAATATATCACCATAAAATTAATAGAAGAAAAAATGAAAGAAATCGGGATTACATCATATCTTCTTCTTCTTCTTTTTATATAGACATGACTCTGTCTGTTTTTCAATGTGCCTCCAGTAAGTTGTCGTTTCATCGTTTTCGTGGGATTCCTACTGATCGTCTTCCTATTTGAGAACCGTCTTTTACCCTCTTTACTACTCTATTTGTTGTCATTCGGCTTATATGATCGTTCCGTTCTACTCTTCTATTTCTTACCCAGTTCTTGATCTTCTCCACCTTGCATCTACGTCGTATATCTGTTCTAGCTCTGTCTAGTGTCTTACCATTAATTTTTCATTTCTGCTGTTTCTAACATCCTTTTTGTCCTCTCTGTCTCAGGTCTTGTTTCTGCGGCGTATGTCATTATTGGTCGATTACATTAAATGACGTTTATAATTGTCATCTTTACCAACCTTATTAGTTGAACAGACATTTTGAAGTTTTGCATCTATGTGTATAGCTTGTTTCAAGCAAGATTGAAGCTCGTTCAGCGAAAATATGAATCATGACTTATAAATCCTAACCCGAATTTAAATGAACAGGGCAAACTTTTTAAAAATACGATGCCTTTCATGTGATACAGTATTGAGCGAATTAATGGAATTATTGTGACATTTTTCAATACTTACAGTTAACAACACTGTTCACATTTTTAAAACTGACCAAGCATTGAAAACATTCTTCTTCTTCTTCCTTTGCCCTATCCGTTTCGAACGTTGGCTATTAACAAGGCTATTTTGACTTTGTTTACGGTACCTCTGAACAGTTCGGTCGATGTTAGTCCGAACCATTGTAGCAGGTTATGCATCCATTAGTGTCGTCTTCTTCCCGGTCCCCTCCTACTGTCGATTCTTCCTTGGACTATTAACTGTAGCAGCCGGTACTTGGTATGCCTCATGACATGTCCGAAGTACTCAAGCTTCCGTTTCTTTACGGTGAAGATTATTTCTTTGCTTTTGCCTATTCTCTGCATTACTTCCACGTTAGTGATGTGGTCTGTCCAGGATATCCGAAGAATACTGCGATATATCCACAGCACAAAGGATTCTAGTTTCTTCAGGGTGGCTTCCGTTGTGGTCCATGCCTCTGCTCCATAGAACAAGACCGGGAAGACATAACACTTGACCATTCTTAATTTTAGTTCCATTGACATTTTGCTTGTGAACCACTTTTTCATATTGTTGAACGCATTTCGCACTTTTTCAATTCTTGATCTTATTTCTGTTGACTGGTCCCATTTTGTGTTGAGATAGTGGTACTATTTCGTATATCCACTTGTTCTATTTTTCGGTTGTTTAATGTCAATTGCATCGGAGGTTGTTGTGTTCTGCTGATGAGCATGCATTTAGTTTTGGTTGTATTGAGTTCTAACCGTATTCTTGACTTGCTGTGTGTATGCTTTGCATGAGTCTTTGAAGCTCGTTGCAGTCATTTGCGATAATAACTGTGTCGTCAACATATCTAATATTATTGATTACCTTTCCGTTTACTTTGATACCCTCCGAAACTTCTCCCAGTGCTTCACTGAAGATTTGTTCAGAGTATATATTGAACAGGAGCGGCGAGAGGACGCATCCCTGTCGTACACCCTTTTTAATATCTATCTTCCCACTGTGTAAGTTGCCCATCTTTATCTCAGCACTTTGGTTCCAATAGAGACTGATTATTATGCGCAGATCCTTGACATCAATATGCATCTTCCTGAGCATTTCCATGAGTTTATCATGTTTGACCTTGGAGTCAAACGCCTTGGAGAAGTCGATGAAGCACAAGTGGACCGTCCTTGTGCATGTCTCTGCATCTTTGAAATAAAACTTGCAGACTGAAGATCGCCTCTCTTGTGCCCAATGCGCTTCGGAATCCGAACTGTGACTCCGATATATTTGCTTCGCATTTGTTATATATTCTACTGTGTATGATTTTGGTGAAAACTTTGGTAATGTGATGTGATATGATTGAAAACATAACCTTAATTATTTCTACCTTTATTTGAGGGTATTTTACTATTTTTACCACCAAGTTTGTGTTGTTTTGTACTATTTTTTGTTGTTTTCGGTAATTAGGAGTTTGTTTCGTTTAATTACATTATGGATACTATGCCTAGGAAGCGTAAAACAGATTATCACGTTAAGTGAACACACTTCTATGTCACAAAGAGAAATCGCAAAAACGTGTGAAGTGAATCAGGGGGTAGTAAGCAAGATTTTGAAACGTAAACGAGAAACGGGATCAAGGATGTGAAAAGGTTAGGAAAATGCGAAAAAAAGATAAAAACAACACCAGCAGATGAAAGATTTTTACTTCGAAAAAGCAAATTGGACCTAGAAAAACAAGTCAAGAGCTCCAACAAGATCTAGCAACATCCGATGTAGTGGTTCATGACTGAACTTTCGGAAAAAACTTTGGAGAATGGTAGAAGGGCAATGCGCACACAGAAAAAAATAGCTTCTAACTGAACAAATTAAGAAACAAAGGCTATTGTGGGCCAAAATAATACTCTAGTTGTACTGTAGATGACTAAAGAAAAGTCCCATTTACAGATTAAACTCACTTTATAGTTCAGGTACAGCGGTCGAAATTCGTCAGAAAGTCTGACATTGAAAATCTATACACTCTGAGATAGCGCGTAAACCGTAAAACATCCAGTCAAAAAAATATTTTGGGGACGTTTTTTCATACATGAGGGATTGGATCTTTAGTAGCAATTATAGGCATGATGGACAGCCAAAAATACAAATCCATGTTGGAACAGCGTTTGTACACAGAACTCCAAAAATGTCAGCCAAAAGGAGGAGTGATTCAACAGGACTCTGCTTTCTGTCACAAGTCAAAGCAAATGAAATTCTTTAAAAATTAGAAGATTATTGTTTTATATTGGCTGGGTAATTCGCCAGACATCAACCCCATTGAAAACGGGTAAAAGCAGTAATTGCAGCCAAAGGAAGACATATTTCCAACTAAATGGTGTAAGTTTACCTTTATTGTTTTGTCGAAATATAATTTTTTTCTAAATAAACCGTGTTTTCATTAAAACAGTTTATGTTTCCAATAAATCGCAAAATACTGTAGGTTACTTAATCTGCATTAAGATACAATTTTGTGAAGTAGTACATACACACAACCAAACTTATATGGGGTCACCCAGTATTTTTCACTAATAATAAGAAATGTATGACAACTTTTTTTGCAGAAAAGAGATAAAGGTTTTTGTTGGAAATACGATTCATAATTGATAAAATTTGATCAAGTACACATTGAAAAATTGTATTATTTGTGTCAAGTTGTAAAACTGAGACATCAGAGTAAAGTTTGTGTTCAAAAAATATATGCCCTATGTAGGTTTGTCAGATGTTCAGAGGGGAAGAACTGTTGCTCTTGTTGAGCAGGGAATGTCACAAAGGCAAATTTCAGCTACACTACACGTCTCGCAGAGCGTTATTTCAAAAACATATCCAAGATTTTTAGAATTGGGTACACTCAAGAACAGGCCTAGAGAAAGTCGTCGTAGAGTAACTAGTGATCGACAAGACCGGTTTTTAGGTCAAATAGCTAGAAGAAATCCAACCTCTTCTCATCCGGAGCTCCAAAGGCAACTTTTGCAGACTACAGGTATTGACATTTCAGTTGAAACAGTACGAAAGAGACTTCGTTCTCAAAATTTACTTAGCAGGAGGCAGTTGAGGGTTCCCGAGTTATCCAGACAGAACAAAATTGATCGGCTGAACTGGTGTCTGGAACACCAGAACTGGACAAATAAAGATTGGCAAAATGTCCTTTTTTCAGATGAAACCAGAATTGGCCTGAGATCGAATGACCGTCGAATTCGGGTTTTAAGAGCTCGAGGCAGACAAGCTTGACTGCAAACTGCCAGATCCGTTCCAAAATATAAAGGAGGGACTGTAATGTTTTGGGGAGGTATTATGATGAAAGAAAAAACACCTTTGCGTCTCTTACGGCAAAGTTTAACGGGTCGCAGGTATGTCGATTTGGTACTAGAACCCATAGTTAGGCTGTGGCGAGGTGCAGTGGCAAATATTTTCATTTTTATGCACGATATTGCTTCTCCATATACCAGCAGAGTTGCCACAGACTTTCTGGAAACTGAAGATGTCACTGTTATGAGCTTGCCTGCCTGCTCACCTGATATTAATCCCATTGAGCATGTATGGAACCTTATTAAAAGAAGGATTAGAGCTCGAAGGGATAATCCAGGTAGTGCGGATCAGCTCATTCAAGCTGCTCTAGAAGAATGGGCAAACTTACCTCAATAACAAGTTGACGATTTGATTAGAAGCATTTCCCGTCAGATTGAAGCTTGTATTAGAGCTAGAGGTGGCAACACTGACTATTAAATTGAACAACAAGACTATATCTTTCTTTAGTCAACCATTGCAATGTTTTCAATTGTTCGTGTTTTTTTGCGTTTTTGTTAATTTCAAGCATTTGTAACATTTTTTGATTGTTTTGTTTTTATAGTAATTAAACTGGTTTATTAGAAAATGTAGTTCATTTTTCATTAAAAAAATTTAGTAATACTTTACAAAATCGGAAATACTGGGTGATTCCATATAAGTTTGGTTGTGTGTATATATCCCTAACTGTAATATGTAGCTGAAGCATGGATGCTAAAATTTGTCACTTAGACTAATGTTACGAATATCTTGGACTACACACACCACCAATTTGGAAGTTCTCCACCGAATAAGCAGATAACATGAGCCCATTGAAAGTATAAAAAAGCAGGAAAAACTGTTGGTCTCGGAAATGTAATGAGAAACTACAAATTTTCTACAGCTCGTAATCGAGGCTCGGTTTGAAGGCAAACGAAAAACAGGACGAAGAGAGTGCTTTTGGCTTAAAAACATACGACATTGGACAGGTTTGTCCAATACGGGAATACAAGACAGATATAAACTCTATGTAATAAAGTTTTAGACTGCAAAAGTCTCAAACGAAAAATTGTTAACACGACTGGGGCATGGCAGAAAGCTTATAAAAACAATTAAAATAAGGAACACATCGTATCTGGGCCACACACTTCGAAACGATAAATACTCTCATCTGCATAGTGCACGTCATCATGAAAGGAAGAGTAGAGGCAAGAAAAGGCTTGGGAAGAAAGAAGAAATCTTGGCTGAGGAATATCAGAGATTGGACTAACCTCAGTATTGAACAGATATTTCACGTTGCAAAATATAGGGAAGCGTTTAACCTTCGTTAAAAAACGGTACAATAAGAAGAAGAATAAAGTTTTATATTTCACTAGAAATAACATACAAAATATATTAAGTAGACCACAAAAAATGTTATCTATTTTAGATAATATAATATTACCTACGAATCGTTTCTGGTGGCGGCGCCTTTGCCAATGACCCTTATAAAAGTATTGAGCAATTTGTCAAGAAAGTTGGCAGATAATTCTCGACCTCTATCTTAATCTGCAAACTGTAACTGTAAGAGGATTAATTTTTTACTTATTTTATATTTGTCACCTCCGATCCGTCCTTGAAATGGTTCGGTATTAAGAAAAATGGGTACAGATTTAGATAGGCTTTAAAATAAAAATAACCTGTCAAGGTACTTAAACTTAACACTTAGAATAACAATTAATTTGTGCGACATGTAAAACAATTGACTACTGTATACAAAAAAGTCTCCAGTATTTTTTGAGAAGAATATTATGATGCTTTATATCTGATAATTAAAGACTACTTTATCGTGTCTGGAGAAATTGTGAGCTACTCGGTTTCATTTTTGTTCGAGAACCACAATATTCAAAAGTACATGAGCTAAAACAATTTTAACTTGTAAGTTGTTTCATATTTTGCATTTCCTCAAATTCACAGGCCAAAAAAAAAAATTTCTTTAACTTTTCTTACAAATGTATGTTAATTTTAGCGTTAAAAAGGATCTGAAATTAGATTTTACGGATCACCCACAGTTTTCCTACAATATGACATTGATTTATTCCCCTCCTCGTCAGTCCTAATCCATTTTGGTATGTGGTGACACCATCAGGCCTTTACAGTTTTTTCACGATTTCCCTCCATCCTTCCCTGTCCTGGGCTAGTTGTTCGGCTTCATGTAACTCTTGGTTAATCAATATTGATCTACCCAACGGCTTGGAGATCTTCCCCTAGGTCTCTTTCCTTCAACTCTACCCTAGACTATCAGTTTTTTCCATCGCACCTGTTCTTCTAGCAATATGTCTAAAATACTGCAAATATCTCTGTTTTATTTTTTTAAGCAATCTATCCTTTACTTTAAGTTGTTTTAATATCGAGACGTTAGTGCGATGATCAATCCAGGATATTCTTAATATGCGGCGGTATACCCACGTTTCAAAAGCGTCTAGTTTATTTTCCGCTTTCCTATTTCCTATTTCCGCTAGTATGGACCATAGCTGCTGCCATTTGACTTTATCGAAGGCTTTTGTGTAAGCACATAAGCTTGACTTTAGAATGTTTGGTTCTCTCTCTGCAGTGAACTCGTCGTGATTTGCATTCTGATGGAGCATCTGCATATAGACCTTGAAAATATTTTCTCCATACCTCCGCAATCCCATTCTCGTCAATTATAATATGTTTGTTTTTAACCATTATTGTTTGTGTGATTGGTTTAAATTCCCTGGATAGATATCGGACTTTGTAATATAACTCATGGGATTGATACCGGTTTGTATGTCCTCTAGTTCTTCGCATTCTTCATTCTTCATGTTTATACTCTGAGATAGCGCG